>NC_068985.1:90862749-90865971 GCF_001194135.2 Octopus bimaculoides
ACGAATGTAAAACGTAAAAATCGTGACCGTATGCCTGCGTTTGATGTGTATGTGAGTGTTCATGCTGCATTGCAATATTGCGTTCTCATTCTTGATACATACATAATGTTGCGTATGCTAAAGTCGAATAATATTGCCGCGAGAATCATATGCAACTGAGATATATACAGTTACATTTATACACACCGATATATTCACATAACTATTTTCATTCATTCCTTTAAATATTTTCTTACTTTATATTTTAGCGCCCGTGTGTGTATATGAGTATTTGTGTGTGTGTGCGTGTGTATGTGTGTATGTGTTAGCAATGTATTTTCTATTCCCCTCTTCTAACTTGCTAAATAGACGTTACACTTTAAATGTTAGCCCTTTGGAGAATGATATCGGTTCCTATCTAATTTACTCTTCAAAGTTTCTTGCCACTGTTCTCGCAGATACCCACAGCATAATGCAGTTTAACCAGTTCCTTAATATAGTGTCATTTCGAGTCGCGGAACACACTTTGAACCTTCAGTAGACGGGACTCTACATATGAGTTCTATCAAAGTTGAATTTGCAGATAACAATTTGCAGACCTTTTACCTCACAATTTATAACGCTGTCACCATATATTATGTGTGTGATAGACTAAAATGCTAACGGCAGTAATGTTTCTTAACTATTCCTCTTATGAGAAACACTGAAGTTGCCACATCAGTTATAGCAATCGTGTATTAAAATATGGAAGAATGAAATGTGTTGAGCGGGATGAGCAACGTGCAAACAGAACTATGAATTGGACTTCGATTAACTATAATGGGCCTCTGCTGCGAGGTTTTGAATATTATTATGCAAATTTCCAGGAGCATATTGCTACAACTTTCTGTGTAAGCAATAGGTCAGATTCAGTTATAAGATTTTATTTACGTCGATGGCCTGCTAGGGCTCTCGACTGTAGATCCAAAATACAACGATAGACCAAAAATTGTAGATGAAGAAGAAGAGATGATAAAGTTATTGCATAAATAGATCTCGTGGTTTGAATGATTCTGCATTGCGAGATTAATGGTCATATACCAGAGAATTTTAGCGAACTCTTTGAAGCCGTTTATGTTTGAAGAACTGGTAATTACCTATCTTGTTCGCAAGGCTGCTGGAAAAGGACGCCCAGATTTGTGATGTCATAGCTAAGGTCCAATCTATGATGGGGTTAAATGCAGAGTTTAAACTATTTTGACCAAGGGTTTAGACAAGGGTTAGATCTTTCTATTGGTAGTTCGGTTATGAAGCACAACAATGCGAGTTTCTCAGTTGGTGCATTTGTAATAATATCCCCATGAAATTACTATTTTTTGCACTAGTAGTTGTAATAGTAGCAGCAGCAGTAGTAGTAGTAATAGTAGTAGCAGTTGTAGTAGCAGCAGCAGCAGAATCATCATCGTTTTGTTTCTTTTTTTACTGATTTTACTGTGCTCTTTATGGTATATTTTTTCATTGTAAAAGCGAAGGCCGAGTTGTATAATCACTGTATTTGCAGATTTTCTCTCTAACTTTTCCCTTCCTGATGAAACCATATTATTATTCTTGCTGTTCATACCATGCTGTACCGTTTCCCTTATGACTTGTATGTTTATTTTCTGCAGTACCAAGCTTCTCTGTAAATATTTTTCGCAGTGCAAATCACTTGCTGATATTGCCAGAGCCTTTTTCTCTTTCAAATACTCGCATTCTGAATAATATCTGCTCGTAATCTTTTTACTTGATATAATATCGCATTAATGCACATTGTCATCAGTTCGTAGCAACAGACATTTAGGAGACATTCCTTTCCCTTAAAGTAATTTTTATTATAAATATCAAGGTAAATATTCTCAAACAATTTTTGCACATAAATTAGTATTTCTCAGCATGTTTTCAATTTGCATAAATAACAACATATATGGGAAATGTATAATTACTATATATTCTATGCAACACGAAATGAATGTTGTACATTTTCTTTCTAATATAACATCTTAGGTACATTTTAAACTCACCGAGTTAAAATTTGATTTCGCCTTCAAACAGGTGGTAAATAAGGCAAGCGCATACAGCATCGGCTCAAAGTAATCTTTAGAGTGTCAGACAGAGTATCATGTCCAGTATCAATTTAGGTTGGTTGTTTAGGTCCCATTCATTCTCTGCTCATATTTTATGGTGACCAACTGGTGTATAAACTTCAGAACACGCTCGGTTGCACTCTAGAAACTTGTGTTTGGTATCGTTACCGTTGTTATAACACATATAGCCGAATCCTAATGTTCAAGACATCGTATCCGCCCTCTTCTCTTCGGGCGCTATCAATGGAAAACCAATAAACTGCAAACCCCTTGACAACGAAAATTTGTTGCGTTTGTGATAACCTAAAATGTATATACATCATTTATTTTGTCTTTTCTCGAGAAATGTTTATTTTACTAACATTGTCAAAGCCTTTTCACCAGTGGATTTAACAGGTGTTATCATTCCAAGCATTGTTCTCATAACACATGGGTCTCGTGTGTTTTAATGGAAATTGAATCAAACGTACGAATATAGAAAATGGTGTGATATGAAAGAAATAACACGTCTGGGAAGGAATGGATTCCATTGTATCAGTTGATTTTAAAAATAGTGTAGATTTAGTTTTAAAGGAAATCGTGTTCCAAATCATTACTTGGTCACATTTGCTTTTCAGCAATTGCCGTAACTTCAAATATATATGGGGATTTATTGAAGTAAAAATATATTCCATATATATATATATATTATAATATATCAATATAAAATCAATATTTGAACCCCGTTTAAGATAGGTCATACAAGCAATGCTCACTTTCCTAATATAATAGTTGTTTGTCGTAATTCTGGTTTAAAAAAATGCCTAATGGGACACATCGGAGTGTAATGTTTTAGAACATATCTAATTACATTGAATACCAAGATTATATATTTATAGATATTCTGTCTCAGAGCCAAAAGCCAAAACATGCTTACTGATATAAAGACGACTGCACAAATATATTAAGTCAAGCGTAATTGTACTTGAAAGTATTTACGAATAACATGCGAGTTTATGAGAAGATAGAAACACTTACATATGCACAAATAGACACAGGAGCGTATTTCTGTACGCACACGTATTTCCACGAATATATATATATACATAGAAACACGCAGACATGGACACGAGCACATACTTATATATATATATATATATAT
>NC_068985.1:90866256-90866779 GCF_001194135.2 Octopus bimaculoides
ATATATGGAGAGAGAGAGAGAGAGAGAGAGAGAAAGAGATTTATATATACGAATGTATGTATATAAATATGCATGTATGCATGTATGTATGCATGTAAGTATATATGTATATGCATATATGTGCATGTATATATATATATGTGTGTGTATGGATGGTGAATGTCTATTTGCGTGTGTCTGCGTATATATATATATATAAACATATATGGTTACACGTATTTAAACTCGTACAATGAAATGGCGATGCCAAACGTTGTTGCTAGAACGTCATGTAAATATATTTATGCTGCATGATTTGAATGAATAGTTTAGATTGGCTGAACTATTGACCGACAGAGTTTTACTTCTGATCTAATATTAAGATGTCGTTTGAAAGTCAATCGCTGTTTCTATAGAACGTTATTAAGATCGCATTTTTGAAACGTGATATTGGTCTGTGGATTACGCCGAGGAACTATGGAATAATTCAAGATGCAGGAGTCATTGATTTCTTGTCTTGAATACTGATCTTTCTTCTTGTTCC
>NC_068985.1:90867195-90870922 GCF_001194135.2 Octopus bimaculoides
TATGTATATATATATATATATATATATATATATTTATATATATTAATATATTATATTACTTGCTTGTTTTGTTTTTTTAATTATTTTCTTTTATTAAAATGAAACAAAAATAATTCTGGCATTTTAACTCAAATAATATAATGTATTGACTTCGGGTAAATAATACAAAATACAAATCCTGAAACATCATTCAACAAAAGCTCTGTTGATATAAATGTATACGCCCACTGATACACACTCCTGCACACCTAAATATATCGATGCACATGCACGCACACAAACTCATATATATATATATATACGCATGTATAATAATATACTCGTATATTTAGATATCCATTACCCACATGAGGTAAACCTAGAGGGGGAGAACATGGAGAGACAAAGGGTGAAGTCGATTACATCGGCCGCAGTGCTTAGCTGATACTTATTCATTCGACCCCGAAAGAATAACAGGCAAATTGGAGATCGTAGCGGCAGACGAAATACCGCTAAGCATCTTTTCCGGCGTGCTAATGTTACTGCCAGCTAACCGCATTGGTATATTTAAATATTGGTTTATGTATCATTATATGATAACTTGCATGTAAAGATATATGAAGCTGAGTAGATCTCAAGTACACAATATTCTTTAACATACCGTTCCACTGAGAAATGCAGAATCTGCATTCTCAGGAGACACAATTAGATCGGTATTTCATCCTGTTTTTGCCTCAAAAATGTCTTCTCTGTTGTATTTGTCTCACCTTCTTTGCACAACTAGAAAATTTATCAGGAATGTTTAACGACCATATATGAGATTTATATATAGATATTTTCAAGTCTCCTATCGTAAATCCTAGCCATTCTGGCGCAGGTTTCCGGCAGCTAGATGCACCATACTGTGCTTGTCTTTCAAAAGTGGCCCAAAACACTTTATGAGAATGTCGTCGAATACTTTGTATGTAAATAACGAAACTTCTCAAGCAGTGCTATTTTATACAAGACCTGTTTTGATCTTTTTTTTTGTGGTATTTTTTACATTTGATATTTGGTCATGTGTGTCTCGATTTCTGTGCAATTTTAGTATTATAAATATTTGCTATTAATTAACTCTCCAATTCTGTATTAATTTTAAACAATATTTAATCAGCTGATGTTGAAATTAGATTTATTCCTTGGGAGAAAAAAAAACTAATGTAATGCAGCATCTTAATCCGGTATGGATTCCAGACGAACAACCGTTCTGCATTTTAATGACTCCTGCTTTCTTGGTTGTAGGTCTCCTGCTTAGTTATTTTATAGATAGTTCATCTGTATTAGATTCACATGTTTTCATTGTGAATTCAGGCATGGTACATATATTCTTTGAGTTCTCGACATATTTTACGTGCGATTTTCTAATGTTTACATATTCATAAAAGAAAATGTGAAGTTATTAGAAAAAGCTATATTGCATATCCTTTTGTTGTCATTTAATTTCTCATGTGTTCCAAAATATTTAAGTTGACATCATTTGAATTGTTATTGTTGTCAATTTAATATCAAGTTTACTGTTATCTTGGGTACAATATTTCCTGCTCATAGCAAGTTCTATTAGGTTTAATAATTTATCGGTATCATCGACACAATATTGAAAAGTTGCTCTTTAGATGTGCATATCTTTACATCATTTATTTTTAAATTTTCGCTTCGTTTTTTGTTTTAGTCTTTGTTCTGATTATATTAATCGATATATCATTATGTTGTTTTTTATGGTGTTTTTTTATTTAAAAATAACTGCTTTACATGTTTCGTTTTTGTGAGATCTATCGCCTTGTTTATGATTGTAAAGATAATAGTTTGAATGAGTGTTTTTATCATTGTAACCTTTCTAATTTAATTATGTTCCGTGCAAATATTAATTATTTTCTTTTATTTTACTAGTTTACTACTTCTACTTACAGTGCTACTAAAATGCAGGCGTTGTTCCTTTAATTCTGTAAAAAGAAATGTTTCACATGATATGAACATGTGAAATTTACGATTTCCCTAAACTGAGTTATTGATGACTTTATATATCCGAATTTTTAGGCAAATGAATGTTGCCATATATCTTACATTTAATGTAGAATTATAAACAGCTCGGCGATTTTAACCAAAAGCATTTAGTGCTAACAAGTAAAATGTGTTAGCACTATGAATAGCAACGAAGGCGGCGAGCTGGCAGAAACGTTAACACGCCAGGGGAATCCTTAGCCGTATTTCATCTGTCTTAACGTTCTGAGTTCAAATTCCGCCGAGGTCGACTTTGCCTTACACACTTTCGGAGTCGATAAATTAAGTATAACTTGCGTACTGGGGTCAATATAATCGGCCCGCCCACTCCCGAAAATATTTCGGGCATTGTGCCTAGAGTAGAAACGAATATGAATAGCAACAGTTTAATTTAGTTCTACAATTTGTATTCTCAGTAATGCACAAGTGCTCTTTTGAATGCACTGAGTGAAGAATGGGTGGTAGATCTTTTAGCCGTGTATATCAGTTTGTACAAAAGGAAATCTGCATATACAGATGTATATACAAAAGCGTTTTATCATTTTGCTTGACGTTATAAAGCACACACGGCTAAGTACATCTGATATATATCTCTTTTCATGTTAGAAACATGACATATAGTTGTTCAGTTTTAATTAGTTTGATCATAACACCGCCATATTTCTCAGGTTTCTTGTGCGCTGTAAATATTCTGTCATAGTCTATTCAGATTGTAATGTGTTAGTACAGTGTCATCAAATTTTCTGCATTTCTATGAAACATTGTGCTAGTGTCTCACTCTTCATATATAAAGGGTATTTTAGTTATGACGTATTCACAAATCAATTCAGATTTGGTATTTGAATATTCAGCTTAAATATTGATAATGAGTTTTGTTTTTTTTTCTCATTTGTGTAAATCTATCTGTTAGATCTATTAGAAATATTAATTTCCCCAGGTCAATTTATGAGGTTCTCCAATCAATATTGATTGAGTCGGTAATTGGAAAAAATTGATTTATGAACTTTCAAATGTCGTATAATTAATCACAAGTTTTCCAGAGTTTGATGCCAGTGTAGGTATAACTTATCGGAGTTTGATTGGAGAATAGCCTCTTCTATATTCAGTTTTAACTACATTCTTGAACATGGTCAGCATATAATTTGCATAACGCTTCCTTTAAATGATAAACTTCACCATTACGGATCACAATTTCGTAATAAATTTCCTGGAGATAGCAAAGATTGTGTCTCTGAAGCTCGCCTACATTTAAAAGCTATAATTTAAAGCCATAAAGGTGTAAAACCCCTGCAAAGATTTATCAAGCCTGCAATACATAGTGGCCCACTTATTAAGAGCTATAGTGCAGCAGCTCACATTGATACAGAATACATTGCAACAAAGTCAACGTGATTGATTAACAATAAATGTATACCAGAGGTAGATAATATGCTTTAGTAAAAAGCAGTATACGTATCACAAAAACTGTTGGTCACAGTTTCACGTTCCTGTTCGTTGGACAGTAAATTTACGATTATTCCAACACATCTTCAGGTTATTCTTCAAAGTATTGTAATCTAATTTTACATCCCTTTCCAAATAAGTGTTAAATTAAGCATTAAGTTAATAAAAATTTAAAATCAAAAATTAAAATTATACTTCGTAATATTAAGAATTAAAACTTATAAATTATACATAATAAATATGAATTAGTATATATATATATATATAT
>NC_068985.1:90872337-90874471 GCF_001194135.2 Octopus bimaculoides
TATATATATATATATGTATATATATACATATATATATATACATATATATGTTTTATTCTGTTAAGGACGTAGTAAAGTACGGTCTAAAGCTCATCGACACCACAGGACGTTTACATAACCAAATATCTGCGAACATGGAGAGCCACGTTGCGAGGAAACAATTGTAGTGATTACAAATAAATGTTTTCCTGTACTCCATCTTGTCAACTCCATGTTATTCAATTCCGTGTGCGTGTGCGCATACATGTAATGCTGTATATTACGTTTGTGTTCAGTATGACAATTTATATATAGGGCTGCGTTGTAGAACATTCATTAGAATGCCGGACAAAATGCTTCGCGATATTTCATCCGTCTTCATGTTCTGAGTAAAATTTCTGACAAGCTCGACTTTTTTCGAAGTCGACAAAATAATTGTCAGTTTGAGTACTGGCTTCGATGTAACCGACATAACCACTTCCTTTAATTTCGAAACCAATATACGAAGTTATATAATACGAAACCCTGTCTAATTTTTTCATATGTTTCTCTCCTTTCCCGCAGGTCTTTTGTGACTATATGCCTGTTTTTTGTAAGTCTCTTTTCTTCCGATGCTGTGTTGCGCTGTCTATCATCGTCTTGCATTCTGAGTTCATTCTTAAATATAAACGATTTATTTTCTAATGGAATTTCAAATCTTATAATATATTAATCTGCTTTCACCGTATTATTATTCTTATATCAATAAGAGTTCTTAAGATTAGTTTGTAATAGTTTTAATTTTCTGACGCGGTAAATAGTTGATAGTTAATTGTATAAACAATTAAATAACCTGTATCATTTTGCCTGAGTAGTCTTGCGTTATCTTTCCAAAGATAAATATATGTTGTAAAAAAAGAATTTATATTCGAATTTAATTAGAAGTGATTAGATATTGGCAAAAAATTGTTAGAACTTAATTTTAATTCAAGTGTGATGTTTGGACCAACATCCCAATAATAGATCTGAATTTTCCCCTGCCTGTCATAAAAGGCAAGCCAAAGAAACTCAAGTAGTATTTGAATTCCGACCTTGTAAAACGCTTACCATCAAAGACACTCCATAACAAACCCAACATTTGGAAGTTTGTCATCTATCTGGTGCAGAGAATAGCAGCTGGTGGGTGTAATGACGCGCTGTTATATTGCATGCCACGGACGACCACTACTTCTACTTGCCGAAGGATAAGAATTCTGGTTTTACAATTTGGTCAGATATATATATATAGAAACTCGTAATTCATATATACAAGTATGTGTATATGAGCTTATGTTCTACATCTTGTTTTGGTATACATTGGCTGCTTTCTTCCAAGGAATCTAATGCTCTTAGCTTAGTTTTAATAAAGAATTGGGAAACGAGAGATAGATAGTTAATTAGTTAGATATTGTGTTGGCAAATAAGTTCCCGCTGATTTTCTTAAATTTAAAATTTGTAAAAGTTTTAATAAAAAAATAACTACTTAATCAATAGTGTATTCACCCTTATTGTTTGCAACTTCTTCCCAAAGTTCAACAAAATTGTCAATACCAAAATGTTAGAATCTGCCAATTTCGACTCGAAAACTTTATCCATCCAAGCTCTTAATTCTGCATCAGTGTTGAACGAAACTCCGCACAAAGCATTTAGAAGAGATCGAAAGAGGTGGAAATTCGTTGGTGCCATAACTAAGAGAGTACGGCGTGTGTGGTAGCACTTCCCAGCTATGTGTCTGAATGGCTTATATGGTCATATTGGCGATACGAGGGCGAGCATTGTTGTGCAGCAGAGTAACTCCATGCTGACGATTAAGTCTTTTCTCTTGAACAGCCGTGTTGAGTCGTTCCATCTGTTGAACACAGAGTTCCGCGTTGACCGTTTGGTTCCGTTCAAGCAATTCGTAATGGATAATCCCTTCCAAGCCCCACCGTACGCACATCATTTTACACGTATGAAGATCTAGTTTCACGCGCGGTGTCGCTTTTTTACCGGGATTAAACCCTCCCTTACGCTGCTTCATATTAATGTACAGGCCCCGTTTTTCATCACCTGTAACGATTCGGTAAAGAAATCGTTGCTTGTGTCCATTAGTTGAGCAGTAACTAGCAAGCGAACCAGCGGAGTTTGTGGCTCGTTG
>NC_068985.1:90875477-90884007 GCF_001194135.2 Octopus bimaculoides
GATACGTTCGTGCTGCTGGTCGTGGTGAGAGGGATAACTCCCTTGGCAAACAGGACACAGTCGTGTGTCGATAAGCCAGCTGGAGGAGATGTCCTCCTGGGGCTAAAAGCAACAGTAACATCCACCCCTAGGGGTCAGCCACACTTAAGTGGCAATATACTACACTTTATATATATATATATATATACATACACATTGCGATTTAAGATGTTTCAGTGCATTTGCGGGCAGAAGGAAAATTTGCAGCATGAAAATCTTCTGCATTTATGTGAATCCATACTCAAATTCTTTTATAAGAAAAATGCATAATAATTTTTCACACTAACATTTGCATGTATATACACATATACCTGACATACATGTTTCCGTGTGCGACTGTGTTTGTGTCTCTTTGTGTGTATATACCTTCCTTGCATGTGTGCATATATGTGGCGATGTGTGTGTGCGTGTGTGTGTGTGCGTTTCCGCACGTGAGAGTATATGAGTGTGTGTCAGCGTCTGTGTGTGTATTCGGTTGTGTTTATGTGTGTGTATATATGGGTATAGATTTACTTAATTCTATATACATATAAGCATGATGTATGTATTTTTATATCTTTTCATGTATATATGTATGAATATTTTGATGTGGAAAATTCATGTAAAAATATGTTGTTTACGCTTCAGGTTTTGCAGAAGAATTTTTATACTTTTTTTTCTTTTCTGTTAACTCCCAAATTTAACATTCAACGTGTGTATTTCTCTCTCTAGCCACGTAGGCCCCAAATAGATTTCAACTTCATATAACGAAAGGATTTCTCCTTGGGCATTTTAAAACGTTATTTTATGTCACCGGGATATCACTTCTGTTTATTTAAGTCAGCCGCACACTTGATAAAAAAATAAATACCTAATTATATTATCTTTAAGGCATGCATATTCAATGTTATGCGACATAAATATCATCTCTTTCCATCAGGCTATAAGTCAACTAATATTTACTTTTTACTATACTGCTGATGTAGCGAACTTTAAGTTTCAATATAAGTAAACAAGTTACAACAGATGTTTTACACTTCATATTAAAATTTATATCAATTTTATTTATACCGTATGTTACTTTATTTAGAAGTTATAATATTTTAACTTTCATTCACAAAGATATATTAAATATTTCAAGAACATCACTGTAAACATTTTACTTGGAAAATAACTGCACTACATGTCAATTGAATGGAAGGAAAAAAACAAAAAGACAACAAAACAATTATACTGTACGTTAGAATACTAACATGCACATATACACTGCCGCATAAAATATTCTAACTATAGTAATATAATTATTCCTCGAATTACTTTCATTACGAAGTGACTTGAATTCAGTTTAACTTGCGCAATTATCAGTGTAAATCGCAAATTGCTTTTATAACATGGATAATTAGTAATTTTCACTCAGACATTTGGCGTCACCCACAGACTTATCTGTTTTAGATACCCCCTTTAATTTTCAAGAAGCTATAGATCATTTTTCATTCTCTCTAGATACAAATTTTAATATGTTGCTCATTTTCCTTGCTCTGATAATATTCTGGTTAACGATTCTACGATATACATTTTTTAAAAATGAGGATTTTTTCGCGTTATTATATTTTAGTTTCATTGCGTACAATCTACTCAGTAGGACACATTTGACAATTCTATTTATTTTCTCTTTACTTTTAGTCAGTAAATTGCAGCCAAGCTGGGTCATCAACTGCAAGCTGTTATTCGAACACATTGCATGCTTAATAGTATTTAAATTTTAGGATCCAGAGACGATTTTAAATCTAGGCTTACACTTGACGTAAATACGTAAATCAAAGTGTTACAATTTAAGAAATATATATTGAATATTGTTTTCAATGTATATTGAATCATTTTTACATGCACCCATTAATAGTTTACATCTCTTCATCTTAATCATGTGTAATTCATAAGTTGCAGGATTCCAGACTTTACTTTCTAGTATCATTTTTCAGATTCTTACTGTTTTACTATTATCTTCTTCGTTAAAATATTATGGACTTATTTTTATCTCATTTTTTTTTTCTATTTTAAGGTGGAATAATGTTTTTGTTTTTAATAGACTGTAACCAATAGCTCGGTCATAAACTTGAAACCATTGAATATAGCTATTCGACTGTCAGGTAATACAATAATAATTAAGTTATTCTTCTGGCCACAAATATTATGAATTGAATACACATATATATATTGAAAACATAACCTGTGCTATGTGGAGACGTGTGAATCTGTAATATATGTGTACGGTAAAGGCGGTGCTCCAGCATGGCCACAGTCAAATGACTCAAACAAGTAAAAGAGTAAATGAGTACGGTTTGCAATCTTAATTTTTGAATGATAATATTCACGTGTAATTTGTTCAATATTAAAGACACTGTGTACTCAAAAAATTCATGCCTCACACCTGTAGCTCCACAGGTGTCTAATGAGCCTGACCGCTGATACACATTCACAGCCGCAGATATTTTAGAGCAAGCTTCCCCTATTTATTACAGTCGCAGTGCCTTTACGAAAAGCTCGCTTGAATACTGCATGAAAACGGTATTTTTCCGAAAACACCCATTTTCCTTTTAATTGTTTCCTTCATTGGGGACAATGACATGCATTTCTTACCCATATTTAACATACTTTCTCACAGGACTATAAACAATCGTAGGTTTCATTTCTTTTGGGAGAATTTCTAGCAACATTTTCACCATATAGTGCGAATGCTGACGTTGCTACTTTTTTTCATCTGAGACATGGCTCCATTTACAAGTATCATTTAGGAGAGTGTGAATGCTTCTACCAAACGAACCTAAGCGGTACTCTGTATGTTGGGTGTTTTTTTACGGACGCCAGACACTGCTTTGTAGGGAGCCAATATACTGATCCTTAAAGCGATGGTGCACATCACCGTTTACGTTGGGCTGGAAATCATTCTCTTACACACACACACACACACACGCACACACACACACACACACACATACACACGCATACACACATGTATCAAGCCATGCAGGATTCTTCTGTCTCTTCCGTGTGTATCGGCGATCGGGTGTTGGTAAACGGCTCCCGCCATAATTGTTTTTTTTTAAGTCGAAAATATTTATTGATTAAGGCAATGGATGTTCTATTCTATTAGAAAGCTTTGTGAGAATTTATTAGTAACATCTTGGCGAAAGTTCTTAGTGGTCAGACAGCGAGAAAAGTATGCATACGTATAATTCTGAACATGTCTGCACCTCATTGATGATAGAACCATTAGTTTACCAAAAAATATGGTTTGGTGTATTTCATTCGGCACCTCACAATTTGTGTTCACATCACGACAGCATCACCTTTTCATTTCATCTTTCCAGGGACGAGAAAACAAAGACTAATTCACCCTTTGCGGCCTATAGTATTAAGTAGCACTTACAAAATTACTATTTTTAAAGCTCACAACGAGAGATATTCAGCACCAGTACTTTGTAGCAAAGATTGTTTGCCAACATAACATGGACGAAAGTTGCTGAAATTTAGCACCAGGAGTCATTGTCTCCGGCTGGCTATACGACACGATCTGAGTCCTTATATTTTTAAACAAGTTGCTAGATTCCCTTGTTCGAAAATGTAAGGACACAGATCGTGTCGTATAGCCAGCTGGAGAGGATATCTCCTGGGGCTAAATTACAGCAACATTCGTCCTAAACCAGGACTGCCATGTTATGTTGGCAAATAATATTTACTAGTATGTAATGCTTGTTCAACAATTTCTGGCTGTCTGGAAGAATGAATACCAATAATGATTAATCAGGTTATTGTTACGTTTAGCCCAAATATGGTATGTATTAAGCTAAGTTTCTCTCAGTTATTTCTTAAGTCACAGCCTCGAATAGGAGCATCTAAGAATCTATTATTACATGTGATTTTTTCTTACTAATACTTGTGCGATGTAAATTATATATTTTATGTTAAGTTTAGCAAGTTTAATAAACACGTACATATTACTCTTCGAACGAAGACGGAACGTTTTTGAGAGAAAATTATTCAGGCTTAATTATTGGTTTACAATTTCGGAGAAGGTCGATTACATTGACCATAGTGACTGGCTGGAACTTATTAATTCCATCGTGAAACGATAAAAAAGACAAGTCGGCTTCAGCAGATTACGCTAATCATTTTGTCCGGCGAGCTAACGATTCGGTAACGACGCCACCTTATTCTGAATTATGTATTAATTCGTCATGTTTTAATATATTATGAGTTGTATAATTAGATTGCATGGAACTGATGCGAAAAGCTGCACTTAAGTGTATGACTTAGCACTTGTTTTCCTTTACCAGTTGCGTTTTATAAATACAAGGTATTGAATCATAGCGAAAGCGCGTGTTTAGTAGTTACGATATTCGATTAACAACCCTAATGTCACGAGTTCGATTCCCGGCCGCACGTTACGCCTTGAGGAAGACAATTTATTTCACGTTTCTCCAGTTCACTCCATTGAAAAAAATGAGAAGGGCCAAACTTGTCACACTCTATATCACGCAGAATCTCACCAGGGAATTACATTAAGATTATACGTGTCTGTGGAGTGCTCATCCACATGCACCTTAATTTCACGACGAAGATGTTCTGTTGATCGGATCAACTTGAACCGATGTTGTCGTAGGTCATGAGGTCCCACTAATGACTTATAAGACAGTATCAACAGATTTCAACTCATGTTGCAGCAAGGTATTATGGACAGTAACTATTTTTGAAACTACAAGAAGGCATGTTTACTACCTATATTATATTCAGTCAACAAGTGAAAGCACGTTAAATTTTTAGCACTGTTTCAAAAAGAGCGTTAGGTAAATGAAGACATAATTGTAATTAGGCAGTTAGGTATTCATATACGTTATCATCGGCAGAGCATCAACGGTTAAAACAGTTTCAATATTTTGAGTGTCTATATTTTTGAGTTTGATATAATACATAATTTCCAAACATATTTCCCGTTTGGAATAAAAATGTATTTCTACGAAAGATTTCATGCATCCATTTGAACACTAATTTCATATATAATTCTTTCCGTGTATAAGACCAGATTTTCTAATTCTCTGTCTATCCGTACATTTTTACTTAAGCGTAAGCTCTGGAAAAACTATTAATTCTTTTTAGATTATAATAATGCAGGTTTAGTAAGACATTTTAACAAATTCCTTCAGAAATCGTGGTAGAATAATGTAAGAAATTCTATGTCTATAAATCCGTTTCTAAATCTGCATCAAATATATAGTGAAATTCCTTCTTATAATTCTGCAAAATATACAAAATGGTATCAGACATACAGGCACGTTTTGGATTTCCAAAATGTTCTCGTCCATTTAGTTCAAGTAACAAAACGTGATTTTTAATGTGCATCAAGATTACAATTCATAAAAAATAGTGATCAAAGACACAAATCTGACAACGGCAATTAGAAAATCAGCGCCAAAATTGCAAGAATACAATAAATATAAATTCAAACCGAATCACACAAATAATAACACACACATACACTCACAGAAACACATGAATTAAAACGTCCGAGAGAACGTTAAACAAAACTAGACGTAGGATAAAATTAAATGACAAAGTGCAGTTATATTTGTATTGCAATTATTAAAATTATTCCAGTGTACACAAGGACATACCGGTTTCACTACGAGTAGTATATAAACAGCATATACATTTCTAAAAATATTTGCTGTTACACGTATATCATGAATAGTCATTGCATGAGTGACTGTGTGGTAAGAAGCTAGAATCACAGCCACTTGATTCCGGTTCAGTTTCACTCCGTGGCACCTTGAGCAAGTGTCTTCCACTATTGCCTCGGACCGACCAAAGACTTTTGAGTGGATGTGGCAGACGGAAACTGAGAGACGTCAGTTGTATACATACACAGACACACACTCACACAAACACAGACGCACAAGTAGTAGTAGTAGTAGTAGTAGTAGTAGTAGTAGTAGTAGTAGTAGTAGTAGTAGTAGTAGTAATAGTAGTAGCATCAGCAATGGTGGTGGTGGTAAAACTATTGTTATTTATGGTATTATTGTTACATTTCATATCCTATTCTATTTATTATCAAAATTTAAATGTGTTTATTTTTTATTGTGTCTAATAAATAAACTTTCTTTGGGAATGAAATTTGTATTATTTTTGTCTGCTGATGTAATATTATGATAAGCGGTCTTACAGTGAAATGTTTACACCGGAAACAATTGTCACTAATTTACTTTGATACTTCACTATGGTTTCAAGCAAAACATGCGATAAGTATATAGGAAACTGAAGCATTGAAATGACATCAAGCTATCATCACCGGAGGTGAACTTTCAATTTGAAATGACAATGGAATTGAGAAACAAAAACATGTCGAAGTGTATATTGCCAAAACAAAAACAACACCATCCGCTAACCATTTCTTGTCATCCTTATATCTGCCAATCTTCCTGAAATATTGACCTTTCATTTATCGACGCCATTAACATAGAGTGTGCATTAAGCCAGGAAGCAATCGATAGTTATTGCAGACGAGAATCGAAACACTGGTGTAACACTTCGTTTGTTTCGACGAAAACATTGAGCAGACAAATAATTTACAAACGCCGTAACACAGTGTTGTTAGAAGGCCTATTGATACGTAATATATTAAATTACAGCAACATAACACAACATTGTGAATACACATGTAATTCAGTTTTCTAGCATCCCAGAAAAGTGTTTAAATATGAAAAAAATAAATATGCAGTTCAGTCATATATCCTATATATTTGGGATTTAAGCAAAATTGTGAGTAGTCTACAATGACACAGTTGGTGATACCGATTCTATTAGGAATCAAAGCCGGTGCCCAGCTCATAATTCTCTTTCTCTCTCAACGAATTTAGAGTACAAGCCAATGTTACAATCACTGAAACAGCGTGTTAGCTGAAAATAACATATCAATAGTTTGCATAGTTTATTACAGCAATGATGAAAATACTGGTATTACAAGGAATATAATAACGTAGCAACTAACATGTTATAACAATAATTTCTGTCTTTTCCGAAAAGTTTTACGAATTTGTTTTCAGCACAGAGGAAATCATTCTACTATACAAAAATCATTTATTAATTTTTTGAAATTAAAATTTTACATTTGCTATAAATTTTTCGAATTTTTTTTTTTTGGTCATAATTCCATGGGCCTTGATTCACAGTTCCATGAATAATAAGTCGCCACGCATAATGACTAAATAATCGAAATACATTGATTGCGCAAATGTCAGAAATGGGTTTCAAAACTTTCTTCAAACCATTCGATAAATATGTTGGAAAGCGTATTGAGCGAACTTCATTTACTGAAAAAACATAGTCATCGTAAAATAAATTGATCAAACGACAAATCAATAAAAAAATTATTTGGCGGATACATCATACAAATTTTAGTATCTTCGAAAACAAAATTGCAATATGCTGGGATTTATTTATATCCCACATCATAAAATGCCAAATTTCTATTATTTCAAAAGTTATATTTAAATCAGAATTAATATTGCAATCCCTGAATCAAAATCAGTGCGTGAGCTGTGTATCGACCTGAGTAATGATGGATCTTTACCTGTACGTATTACTAATTCGGCAACAAAATGCAGACGTTTTCACGGATGGATCCTTCGAACTTTCAAAAGGAGAGAACAGAGATCCATGATGGTCCTCAACCGTCTAGATTACTGCTCCCAACTGTAGTCACTTGTGTAAAATTAACGACGGACGCGAGGTGAGCCATCAAAGCAACACCAATAATATTTTCTCAATGTGACATGTCAGCTACTGGAAGAGATTGAAACACTTAACACTCTACACCCTAGAACGAAGGCGGGAAACATACGCAGTAGTTTACCTCTGGATAATCCTAGTAGAAATTGTACCAATAATTTAGCCTTGTCTGTTACTCAAATAGCAGGACGGGGCGCCACTGCATAGTACCTAAAATTCCAACATTGTCATCCAGATTAAAGAAAGAGATTCTGCAGCAGCTCGGGATCCAAGGGTCCACAGCACTTCAATAGCCTCCCATAAAGCCAAAGAGACCTACACGGGTGACTGTAAGCGTCTTTACAACGAAACTGGATCTCTTGTCAAGAGTTATCGAGGCAAGAAACACAGATGTGGGCCTCTTTCACCAAATGCCACACATTGGCGGAGGTTTAGTGATAGTGTAGCAAAGCAAACGGTGGTGTTCCAGCAAGACTGTGGCCCACGGACTGAGATTAGGAAAAAAAAAGTAAACAATACAATAAACACATTTCACGTAAAGTTTTGGAAGTGTTCCATAAATAATGTATTTGTTCTCAACACGAAAACGCAATGGCTCTGCAGGAAAGTGTAATGTCATACGCCTTTATTAGATCGGGGATTACACTCTACAGTGGCCATTGTCTCACTGTCATCATTAACAAACTGATGACGGATTTACTAATTCAAACATCGGCCGGATAAAATCGAC
>NC_068985.1:90884175-90887017 GCF_001194135.2 Octopus bimaculoides
ATATAACTGACAGTATACTTCTTAGATATATAAAGCTGTTCACATAATGAAACTCACTCTAAATTGTTTTAAAATACTTTTTCCGAAATTATGTTATTTTGTATTTATTTAGATAAGTATGTTCTGATACTCATGTAGCGTAAAATAGGCTAAACATATATTTCAATTTTGGAATATTTTCTTTTACGTTAATTTTATTTTTTCGACATTGACTTTCAGTAGGTTACAAAAGAGAAAAAAATAGTCGAGATATATATTTTGTTTTCATGAGATATCGTGGAAATTTCCAGACATTTTAGCTATCACGTGCAACCATCTTTCAATTGGTAAGGGCGACCATGCTTCATTACGTATTTGAGATGGTTATATTGTCTACGGGAGACATTAATAGCTTCTGGGCGCTTCGTTACCTGACACACCAGAGCATAGATCATGTGATAGCTTCATGTGATAGTTTAGATGGCCAGTAAATTGGCTGGTTATGATTTTCAGCTGACTAAATGAGAGAACCATGAAAATACATGCTTTGCTTCAATAAACCTGCAAAATGATTCCGGTTCCAAGAATTGACGTGGTTTTATGATTGCCAACTCATTATAAACAAGCCTGCGGAATTTCCGCATTAAATACCGAATGTGTAGTAAATAATGCTGAGTTAGGTTGTGTAGAAATTGTTCTACTTTTTTTTTTAGTTTAAAATTAAATTTAACTGAAGAAGACTTAGCTTAATTTATTCTAAATATTAATTATTCAAAAAATTAAAAATATTATACGTTAGTGTAAAGAAGTTATAATTTAGAATATATAGTTTATAAGGCGTAAAAATGTAAATAACTCGAAATGTGTCAACATGATAATCCAATGATAATTTGTTGCATATTGAAGATATGTGCTTCGTTATTTTGGTAAGCCTACAGCTGTGTGTGTATAGTAATTCTGTCAAGTTACTAACAGGATTGAATAATCAGTTCGGAGAAAATCGAAGGAGTTCAGAAATGCGGTTAAGGAGGTGTGTGTTATGAAATTTAAGAAGTGTTAAAACTATAAGATTGCTGTAGATGTAGCTGGAAAGACTAAAGTCCATTTACCCTATTATGCTGGCTACTTTATGGTGTTGCAAATTGTTTCCAAAACTGAGCAGAATATTATTAACGATGAAGACTATAGCATTTAACATTGGTAACTACCAAATACTGTTGAGAAATCGCCAAACTGAATTTTGCAATCGAAGCATATATTCTCCAACCATTCAATAACATATTTAACACTTAAGTTAAACATATGTCCCCAGGCTATTCTAAGCATTTTATTGATAAAAATGTTCTACAAGTTTTATTTAGTTACTACACTGATATCTTGAAAGGTAATGATAATCTCGATAAAATACAGGAAAAGAGCACAAAAGTAAACAAGACTCATTGAAAAACATCGTCAGCTATTTAATATAACTCATATTTACTCTATAATTATCAACGATTTTTTTTCAAAACAACACAAAAATACATAAATTCATACCATTAAGACGTATATTCTGAAAGGTCTTGATGCAATAAAATAAATATTCTTGTCCATTTTAAGAAAATGTAGTAAATACTATCACAGCTAAAATATACGACTTGCACATGCGCGAACGCATATAGCTGGCATACAAGTCGGTACCGGTACGGCGTTTTGTGTATTACGTGTCTATAGAAAGGAACTCTTTCTGTATAACATATATTCACCACACAGTTTGCAAACACAACTTTTCTGGGGATATAAGCGGTAATATATTGATTACAACCGAAAACAAAAGATTTTCAATAAAAAGAAACAATATCTTACACTGAGAATGACGGACAACAATATAAAATAAAAATATGTAGAAGCACACCTCACCTTCAATCTAATAAATTCATACTCGCACGCGCACACCGACATATAGAACATACACGCGCACAGACACAGATACGTATATATATATATATATAAGCAAGTATACTCACACCTTCAAAGGCTTATATTTGAGAATTGATTTCACTCTTTGAATAACAATTATATTCATTACATTTCAAAGAAATATTCAACGTAATGTTTATTACATTTCAATAGTGATCAATACATCACTCAGCCAGTAAAACAAGACTTTTCTAGTAACAAGTCACTATGCAAAATTGCATTTCTAAAAGTTCTGACAAATCTATTTGAGAGCGCTCTCACCCATTGAAACATCAGGCTCTGTAATTGTATCAGTATGTTTAGTTACTTACAAATACAACGTTTATGGAAATAATGTTGATACATTGAAAACATTCGTAATTTTTCAACTCATAACATTTCATTGTTTCAATTAGCAATCAAGGCGCCCAGTTAGCCTGTAATTTTAAGCACTCAAAGTACCGTCATTAAAATAGACCCCAATTTTTTTCCACTATCTGGTCAAGATGTTCTAAGGAATATTGAATATATATATATATCACCATGCTAGATGGCTAACCACTAAACGCTCTTTTATTTTGTCTCCCTCTTTATTTCTGTGTTCTTTTCTGTTAAGAGCGTAGGGTCGGAACGCATAAGACTTTCTCACTTCCCGAGCGTTAAACAAATACATCTGCTTGTTGTTTACACATTTACATATATTTATATACGCATACATGTGTATCCTTGTGTGTATAATATATATGTGTGAGTGACAGTATATGCGCTCGCATGTAGTCATGTGTATATTAATTACATTTTATATATTTTATGTACAATGCAACTTAATATATCTACATTTCATGCGCATAAACGCGAGCGCACACACACACTCACACACCAACACACACACTTAAACCCATATATATATATATATATATATATA
>NC_068985.1:90887238-90887898 GCF_001194135.2 Octopus bimaculoides
TATACATATATATATATATATATTGTAGAAAGCTGGAGATGAAGTGTTAGAGACAGCGATGTCAGCGAGTATTTTTTCCAGTAATTTCCAAACACTTTTGCTATAAAAAATAGACTGGCAGGTAATGCTTCTGTATGAAGACATAAAATACGTCAAACGATAAAAATTAACAGTCATCATTCTTTCTTCATTGTCAGAAATTTCTGCAAGATCAATTGCTTTCTACTTCATTTCTCACCATCGCCGATTACTATCATTGATTGCTTATCATTTTACAATCTCTCAATCTTTAAGAGGTTTTTGTTACATTAATGTCATATAATGTTATCAAATTTATCGATTATCTCTTTGTCCTTTTTAGTGTATTCCTACATTACGTAAAGTTTTTCTTGTTAAGATATATTCACAAGTCCTTTCCAAGTAATAAATCATTAATATGGACATCACTTTCGAGATATGTATCAAAATAACGCAACAAAACCGAGAGATAAGCTTTAAAGCTGAAAAATTACGGCTAATATTTTGAATATATCGATTACCTTCTGAATTAAATTTGAATGTAGATGACGGACACTGATGTATACTATATATGTTTGCGTATATGTTTATATATGTACATTTAAGGACGTATGTATAATATGTGCCTATATATATATATAT
>NC_068985.1:90888173-90894693 GCF_001194135.2 Octopus bimaculoides
ATATATATATATATATACACACATATAGCATACATAGCCAAAGGCGTTTATATATGCATACACACGATCAAGACATTTGTGAATTCATATATATATATATATATAAACACATATGTGTTTACACGCACACAACCGCACACGCACATATGACCAACATATATAGAGATGTATGACCCGTATATATATATATATATATATATATATATATATATATTACTTCTAAATGTAGATAATTTGTCTGCCGGTCTGTCTCTTCCTGTCTCTCCTCTCTCTATATACACACTCATAACCATTCACACATATACAAAACATTTCCTATTTGACTTTGTATATATCTTTCTATATGTATGTTCCTTTCCTTATGAATTCATATGCAGAATTTCAGTTGTTGAATAACTTTCATATTGTTACTCACTTCTTATATCTCTTTACTTATGACTAAATAAAACCGAACAATAAAGATGTGTTTTCGCAGCAAATTAGACACGAATTTAATGTTATCACATCATCTAATTTTAGTTTCATAGCAACATTTTATCTATGTTTGAGATCGATATTTTGAAATAATATATTAAATTGGCATCAATATAATTTAGATTTTAGGAATTGAAAACAATGAGTGAGTCCCTTTTTACATTTGAAAGTATTTACGCCGTTTTCATCATTTCCATTGTTCCTCGGTTATGGTTCACTTATTTTAATTTAAACGAAATCTCCCCTTCTGATCTACGTAACAATGAAATTTCATTTCATCGTATATAATGTTATACATGATACGCATTTATTTTGTTTAGAAGATTTATACAATTTATAATTTAAAAATTTGCTTCTATGTATATTCAAGTGTTCTATAACTTTCTGAAAAAATCTCGAATAGGTAAAGATGCGAAATAAATTTGATCTAGAAGAAAATCAATCCCCCTCTCCATGCCTATTTATGTGCGTGTGTGTTTGTGGATGTGTTTGAGTATATGTATCTGTGCGTGTGCATGCGTGTGTGTGTATGTGTTTGTGCGTGTGTGTGTGTGTGTGTGTGTTTGTGTGTGCGTGTGTGTTTGTGTGTGTTTGTGTTAATATTTATATCTTAATGTTTATGCAATACAGTAATAAAGATTCATTTAAGATGATTATACGAATCGGTTTCGCACTCGAGGTTTTGGAAAATTCAATCCTGTCAAGTGTGAGAAGGGCTTATAGAAGGTGTATAACAATAAATGATAAATTTATATTTTCATATTCATATATTTAGAAATACACTTACGCACACATTCATAAACACGTGTACACACACACACATTCACATATAACACGATAAGTGACTCAGTAACTATTTTGCTTGTTTTATTTGTGTGTCCGTGTGTCTGTGTTTTGAGTCGTATTTCGTTTGTCAGCAAAATAATTTTAAACAGGCACATAAAAAAAAAAAATACATTAATAATAACAATCACTGAATCAATATATCACTTCCAGTATATTACAGTAGTCCTGAATCACAATGAAGTCGCTCTATATCAATGATAAAACTTAACCGGTGAGTGATTAGTTTGACAGAGATTAGAGTCGCTTCCTGGTTCAGTGTTTTCGACGCAGGATATACATATGTATCATGTTTCAATGATATCGCTTTTAAATATTCAATCAGGAAGACAAATTCAAAAACAAACTAAAATATATTTCAAATGTCATTCATCTTATCAAAAACATTTCGAAAAAATCCCTTCAATTATTTATTTATTTATTCTTTTTTGTCTGGTACAGCACAGCAGCAGCCACAAGACAATCAACAAGGGAAACCGGACGCTCTACTTTATTCTGAACTCCGTGACCTTATGTCGGCCTATCCCATCATTCGTTGGTTTAAGTTCGTTTTCTTCAATCGTCTCTTACCGTACCTAATTTCCTCATCGGCGTCGTCGTCATCTCCACCACCATTATTCTCATTATCTCCTTCTGCTACTGTCAGTACTGTTACTCTCTTTAATCTCTCTCTTCGCCATCTCGGTCCGATAACGAGTTCATTATATTATCCCAAAACTATTCATCTAGGGACTCAAAAATAATTCTTCCAAAACCAATCATGTCAGGACCATCCAGAAACATAAACATAATTGCATTGCCCACCGCACACGCGCGAAATAAATAAAATCCCCAATATCTCTTCACACACCCTACGTAAGCGAGCATTTTAACTACCAGATATATACTTAAGAAAAAACACACTACAATGGGAA
Organism: Octopus bimaculoides; assembly: GCF_001194135.2. Taxonomy (NCBI): domain Eukaryota; kingdom Metazoa; phylum Mollusca; class Cephalopoda; order Octopoda; family Octopodidae; genus Octopus; species Octopus bimaculoides. The sequence goes on from NC_068985.1 coordinate 90,890,405, forward strand.
CTTTTTGGCTATCTAACCTCTATTAGAAAATTGGGATATCTCCACACGTTACGTATCTCCCTCAAGTAAAAAGAAAATCGTTTAACCCTCAATGAAACAAAACAAAAAAGAAAAATTAAACACGAAAAATGAAAAATGAAATATCTGATGACATTACTATAACAAGTCCTACCATTCCTATTGAGGAGGCCAAACGTCGACAATGTGTTGAATTATTAAATCAAAAGCATTTAACTCATTTAATCCAATCACTTGTCGCCATATTAACTCTATTTTTAGTGGGGAGATAACCCAAATTGTTAATGGCATTTTTTTTTTATTGGGAATGAGATAACCAAAAAATACCCTAAAATATAATATCAACATATTTACAAACTGTTACTGATACATAATCTCGCCAGGATCTTTTCAGTTTTGATTGCTATTTTTTGAAAACTCAAATTAATTGAAATCTTGTTTAATTTGGTACGTTTTTTTCCCCAAGCTGGATCTCTGGACACACCTCAGTTTCACAGGAAAATATGTATAAAAAAAAAATTGATAGTGGTTTAAAGTTTGATCATGTTAACCCAGTCAAAAGACAGGATGTAGAAACTCTCATTTTGTGCCTAGCCTATTTTAGTACACAACTTTAAATAAAGGCGTAGGAGTGGCTGTGTGCTATGTAGCTTGCTTACGAACCACATGGTTCTGGGTTCAGTCCCACTGCGTGACACCTTGGGCAAGTGTCTTCTACTATAGCCTCGGGCCGACCGAAGCCATGTGAGTAGAATTGGTTGATGGAAACTGAAAGAAGCTCGTCGTATATATGTATAGACATATGTATGTGTAAATAACAAACAGATGTATTATTTTAATGTTCGGGAAGTGAGAAAGTCTTTTACGTTTGTAGCCTACGCTCTTCAACAGAAAGCAAGACAGAAATAAGCTGAGAGAGAAAATAGAAAAGGGTTTTGTGGCTAGCGATCTATCATGGTGAATGCCGAACAGAGGGGTCACAAAGGAGAGCTACGTAGAAGGGGAGATAATAAAGTAGTGGTGATCCCAAAGTGAAGGTGCGCGTGCGTGTGTATGTGAGAGCCTGTATGTGCGTGTGAAAGGATGGTGGTGATATTGACGTGTGCGTGTGTGCATGTGTAGGTGTGTGTATGAGGAATACATCTATATGTGCGTGTCTTTGTTTCTGTGTCTGTCTTTGATTCCTGCCACCGCATGAAAACCGGTATCGATCTGTTTACATCCCTGTCACCTTGTGGTCCGGCAAAAGTAACCATTAGAATGAATACGGTGCTTTAAAATATCTTGGGTTCGGCTAAAACCCTTCGAGGCGGTGCACTAGCATGGCCGCATTCATGTGTTAGAAACAAGTAAAAGATAAAAGACAAGAGATAGAAGCAGGATATATCAGTAGTAGTAGTAGTAGTAGTAGTAGTAGTAGTAGTAGTAGTAGTAGTAGCAGTGTTGGTGTTGTTGGTGGTGTTGGTGGTAACCCCACTATTTACTGACTTATATATATATATATATATATATATATATGTATATATACATATAATTGTATATACAAACCGGTGTTTGTGTGTGTGTATGTGTGTGTCTGTACATGTATGTATATGTGTGTGTGGCTGTATGTGTGCATGTGTGTGTGTATAAAATGTACTCACTACACACTATGATTGTTTTCCTCTACGCCATATGGTACTGGATTATCTCACAGATGAAAAATATGTTTGGAGCGAAATCTGTGGAAATTATGTTCCATCTCGTGGCCTTGAATCTTGACTAACCTAAACTAAATTGCAAGAATCGATGATTTGGAAAACCGCATTTGAAATAAGCCTGCTGTTTCATAAACATCCAGTTACAAAGCAACCGTCCTTGTGATCCACATAATCCGTAATAGCTATTTTGCTACTCAACGCAGATGCACACACACATTTGCTCTCACTCTCCCTCCTTTCTCTCTGCCTCTCTCTCTCCCTCTCCCTCTCTCTCTCCCTCTGTCTGCCACATACTCACACACATGTCTATGCATGATAAACAAGATATGCAGTATACATCATGATATAAACTGCATCGGGTGTTTGTCATATTTTTTTCTTATCTGTTGCATATATCAGAATCGGACATAGTGTTAAGTACAGTCGATACAAAACCATAATATTGGTGTATCTAAACTCACCAATACATATAACTGTATACATAATATATATATATGTCTGTATGTGTTTCTCTGTTCGTCTGTAACTGTGTGCGTGAGTGTGTATGCGTCTGTGTGTGTTTAAGTGTATGTATGTATGCGTGAGCATGTCTGTGTTGGAGGAGGGATTGTGTTGTGTGTGTATGTACATGCATTTTATTAGATGCAAATTCCTACCGCAACAGTTTCCGCCTACCGAATCTATGGTATAAGCCACTTGTCTAATGTGCAATTAAATATGAAGGAAACCAGAATCACGTAGATGTGAAGAGAAATTCTCAACAACAACATATTCAAGTCTATGCACATGTTATTCATTTATTGGGGAAGTGCTTCTGACAATTTCAGGAATAAAGTTTAACGTAACTGATATGAAAACCATCATGATATAGCTTGTAAAGCTATCAATATTTAATCGCCCTGAACGAAAACTTTTGAATTATAACCTAAGTTAAGGACGGAGAGTCACTAAGCGTGTTAACCAGATGGCTATGATTTAATCATTATGATATCTTGTATAGTAAATTTCGCTTATTCTCTGGACGATTATTACACCACAGACATACCATACATATTCCATGACAATTTCCATAATACCTATTCTTTCTTAAATTTGAATATGCAACGTATGTAAACGTTTTCTTTTACTTAGTACTTTTGATTAATCATTGTGAAATGGTAGCTTTCAGACCTAAAGCACCGACTCCCTGAAATGCTTTTAGAATTGAGTTATATACGATAATACACTGGTGTACACCTGATGGTGAATATTAGTCGTGGAAAAATATATTGTTAACAATAAAAACAGTTAGGGAATGTAAAATGAGGTTTCGACTGATACAGCTTTGGTCCTTAAAATAGTAATTTTGCTTTGATGTGACCACATTAAAGTTGAAGTTTGAAAGAACCGAATAATGAAAAGCAAACTATTGCCATTAATTTCAACAATGATATCAACACCGTATCCAGCCATCCATTCATCTATTGTTGAAATATATCAAAGCGAAGATGAGTCAAAATACTGTTTCAAACGAAGGTGAGCGATAACAATAATAAATGATGTGAAACCGAATATACACCAAAGAAACTACTCTGAAAGAATAAAAAATAAATAAATAAAGTATAACCAACTATTTAGTACCGAGACTACTGGAGAATGAAATGATCTCTGCTCTTCTAGTATTGATTATAAAACTTATAGAATTGAAGAGGAAACTAGGTGAGTCTAATTGTAATGTGTAGTGTGACCATGAATAAAACGATTGTATGTAATATAGTAAGCGTAACAATTAGATTAGTTGCTTTATACAATTATACACAATCTTATTTTACCCAACCTAGATAGTGAAGAAATAAACATTCTCTGGCATAGTTTCTTTCAGCTTATTTATCGTTCTTTATCGTTCTCTGTACAGTACACGTCTAGACTTGTTTTTCTAAGAGATATATTGGTTTTAAATAATATATTTGAAGACTTATTTTTTTTCCTTTTGAAATAATAGAGATACTGAAGTGTTTGACAAGTCAACAATCAATGATGAGTTGAAATCCATGATTACCGTGAGGTAACACATCTAAGAAGAATATAGCAGTAGGGCTCTTGTAGTCACGTTTACTACTGCTAATATTATCCTTTCGTGTGTAAGATGTCTCACGACTACATCCAATATTATCCTTCTCTGTGACAACTAAGGAATTGATGGATTCAGAATATCACAAGTATTCATGACACTCTGAACACCAAAAAAAAAAAAGGATACTCAAAGCCGCTCCACACAAATATCATCCAGAATTGCCGTACACTCATTTATGATACCTCGTCTCGAATAATCAAGATGCAGAGGAGATGGAACTTTATGCAGGTGAAATTCTGTACGTCAGAAAATTTTATACGAAACGAAGTGCGTGATTCCACTCCCATATTCCCACCAGATATCTCTTCACGTTTTTCACATCCTATAAATCATAACACAATGTTATCGCTCGGTCTTTGGTTGAAAATAAATCAGTACGTAATCTGAGTCGCAGTTTCAACTCCATTGTCAATGTCTAAATCTTCATGATAGACGACGAAAAGTGATAGCGGTTCAAG
>NC_068985.1:90894764-90900160 GCF_001194135.2 Octopus bimaculoides
TATATATATATATATATATATATATATATATGATTGCAGTGTTTTGTGTTCAACTAGTATTTTGTCTGCAGTAAATTTCATTCTTAATTTTTTCTGTCTAGTAGTACGCTTGAGAAACAAGCAAATTGTCCCTAGAATAACACTAATATCTTACAAGAAAAAAAATACTTTGATTTGCAAGCAGAGAACAGCCTTAGATAAATATTTCTGCCTCATCAAGCATCATCAGTCAATGAGTTCACCTAAAATATTTCCAGTAGCTAAGGGAGATATGTAAGTAGATATGATGGTTAGATCACACAATCTACCGATCAGCAGCCTGGGAATTATAGTGTGATAAGCACTTTTAATGTTAGTAATCGGACGTCGATGAAAATGACATATTTGAAGTGTTGGATTATATCATGGCGGTGACGATCGCAAATATTGAATTTTGATGTGATAGAATAATCGGGAGTCTTTACAGATATTAGCAAAATATTCGACATCGTCTCCAGCTGTGTAGAGCGCAGTTGGAAGTTGATTTAGAGAAGTGTGCATTGAAACCATGAAGAGCAAAATGAGAAATTGATATTCAATCACCTGGATGTATCGCGATTTTATTAACTGAGACATATTCAATATTTCTCCATTTGTTTTCTATTCTCGTGCTGAGTGTATAATATGTTAATATGTCATGTGAAATCGTTGGAGAGTATTAATAATAGTATCAAGTAAGCCAGTTGAACGTGTTGCATGGAGGGTGGTCGATGACATGGAATGTAGCCAGACGAAGCGAGAGACAGAATGAGTGAGAAGGACGGAAGGAGTTCCGAGCATCAACTCTCACTGTCTGCAGTTGTTTGCAAAAAGATGCTGGCTAAGTTTGTCATCCACGACAGTAAATCCAGTTAAAACGTGGTCGGAAGCAATCTAAACTATTCATTCTAAATTGATCATGAAGACACAACATATGGAATTATAGTGGTTCTCTTAAAAATATCTGCGTTCCTGCCATAAAGACAGGAATATTTATTCAGTTATGTTCAGATGGGTAATCCACCACCAAATTAACGTGATTACTAGTTAATAACTCATAATTATTTATTCCACATTGGAAAAATTCTTTTATATAGAACTATTTCACAGAAATACATATGTGAATAATAATTTGAAAGAAAAGAATTGCTTCAGAGATTATTTGAAGGGGAAAATATAGGCAAGTTAAGTGGGGATGCAAACGGACAATACTCAGAAAATTAGGTTTGCAGTAAGAAATAGCTTTCATGTATCAAGTCTTAATCAGAATACTTCGTTATATAGGAGGCTATATTTTACATGATTTTTGGCACGTGTTGTGTTACAATTGAAAAGCCAATATTTAATATTTTAAATAAAGGTGATAAGCATTGATTCCTAATGTAAGGCATGCGAAATCAATTGATGCACAGTCTGGTATGGATATAGAGATGCTAAAATATATCTGAAACATTAATAAATTGCTGAAGATGTTAAAAAATCTTACACTAGTGCTTCATTCACGTGATAAACTGCTGTACAAACATAGATCCATATATACACATTTATATAAAAAATACATATATACATACATACATACATGCATACATACAAGCATTCATACATGCACCTACTTACAATTAGAAGAATACAGTTTACATCAATCTATGGAGCTGTTAAAATTTGTAAAAGTTTAAAGTTTAGTATCTAATTATATACCCGCATGTCTAGACATGCCACTACATGTATGAGAATACATGCATGAAACAAAACATACAAATCTACCCATGGTCTGACCCCAAAGTACAAATGAAATACATATAAACGTTTAAATATTCTAGATTTGATACATAGAAAACAACATATGTGGAAGCAGATATAAAAAGAGAGTCCGTCAAATAGATTCAAGTTAAATATCTTGTTCCGGCGGTACATAGTGATGTACTGACCATACAGTGCTGCAGATTGTTTCGTAATTATACAATATTATCAAAGATAGTACTTGAAAATGTGTTTTGTCGATATTGGCCTTCCATAACGGGAAAAGTACAACGTTTAACATTATTTAGTACATTTTCACAGATTGCAGTAGCGTTGATTTCGATCTCTACATATTTCTATTACATATGTACATATGAAGAGGAAATATATTCGATTTTGGCGTAAAATATTAAGTTCTATGTGGCCTGTATCATCGTAATTAGTTAAATTGTCCAACTTTCCTATGTACATAATTCAATCAATAGAGTTAAAGAAACGTAGGCATACGTGAAATTATGTATAGCTCCATACACCAGTGTTATATTTATGTAATCATATTAACATGGAAATAATGTTATTTATATTCCGTTGCAATGCTATGTCGACAATGCAATATATAATCACGAGCACAGAAGGCGCAATGGCCCAGTGGTTAGGGCAGCGGATTCGGGTTAAATTATCTTGGTTTCGATTCCCTGACTGGGCGTTGTGAGTTTTTATTGAGTGAAAACACCTAATTCTCCGCGAGACTCCGGGCGAGGGTGGTGGCGAAACCTACTGTACTCGTTCACCACATCTTTCTCTCACTCTTTCTTCCTGTTTCTGTTGTACCTGTATTTCAAGGGATCAGCCTTGTCACCCTCTGTCTAACGCTGAATCTCCCCAAGAACTACGTTAAGGCTACACGTGTCTGTGGAGGGCTCAGCCACTTCCACGTTAATTTCACGAGCAGGCTGTTCCGGTGATCGGATCACCTGGAACCCTCGTCGTCGTAACTGACGGAGTGCCGTAGTAATATAGTCTCGAGTAAAGTACATAAGATGTTATGTATTAACATGATTTACGTTTTAAATATTCGCATTTAAGTATTCTAAATTACTATGCAATTCATATTAAGCAACCGCAGAATATATCATGGTATGTATTCACACATACAGTCAAGCACACGCGCACATACTAAAAAAAAACAATCGTGCATCTACGTATACGCGCAGATATATATGTATACACACATATATATATACTTGTGTGAAGCACGATCACATTCCTTGTAGTAATGATGTATCTACAGCTTAGAACAATCAGTCATACAAACACCTTTGTCATTAACATGTTACATGTCTAAAGGGTCAACTGCAAATTTGAGTTGGTAAATTCTATGTGTGACTGCCATGTTGAAATGACCAACTGGTCTGTTTGTCTTCAGATGATGTAGTGGAATCTCGGCAAATGATTCCACTTCGCCGCCGCCTCTCTCCGGGTACCAGAAATTCAGCTAAAACCACTGAATTACATTTTTGGCGTTGTTCCAAATCATCAGTATACTGAACACGATGTGTGTATGCGTGTGTGTATGAGACAGAGAGTGAGAGAGAGAGAGAGAGAGAGAGGCAGTGAGAGTCAGTGAGTGAGTGTGCGTGTGAGAGAGAGATCACTGTAAACATATACATACACTCACTCACACACATAATACGTATGTAATATACTATATATTCAGAAATCTATTCATATTTTTCAACAACATTGTCATAAAACTACGTCTTTTCTTGACGTTGGAAATATGCAGAACTCGTAAGCATTTATGCATTTCTGTATGCGGAACACAGATTTTATTTGCTGCCTAGCTTGCATATCCTTATTGACAATCAATGCTTTTCTTCCATTTGGATATGTGTCCTATGAAAATTTGTCATTTTCAGACTTGTGATACATGTATACATTTCATATCTATCCTAAAAATATATGAGACTCTAGCTTCATTAAGAAATGTAAAAATATATAATTGCAAATAATTCAGCGATGATACTGTTAAAACATATACATACTCCCATAAAATCGAGTAAATACTGAAATTTCAATGCAGAAAATACTACCGCTAGAAATAGATGGTACGTCTCCTTCATATGACACCCTACTGCTTACATTTTATAATTCAATGTTAGAACTAGGCACGATTTTCAGAGAAATAATTAATTCGATCATAGTTAGATAACAGTGATGCTGAAATGCCACGGCAGACTAAACACAGCACGTAAAAACACAACAGAGATAAATGAAATGTTCACACGATCCAAAAAGCGCTTCCATAATTTCTACAAATATAGTCCACTGGACTCGATATTATTTTCGTAGAAAGTAAATTTCATCCCTGCACATGTGCAGATACAATCACAGACAAGAGCATATCATAATGAAACAATCTGATAGGAAAATAGCCATTAAATGCCTTAGTCACTATGTTCGTATTTGCCACCTAAAAGAGAAATATTTGGTCCAAGCCGAAGAATTCTCGTTTAATGTGTCTAATTTTCTTCCTTTTTACTTCTTTTTTTAATATGTTTGCACATCAAAAATCTTCCTTGGCCGAGCCAATCTCCTGACATGAACCTAATTGAAAATATTTGGAGCATACTAAATAGAGCTACACAAAAAAACTGTACAGAAACCTAAATCTAAAGATAAATTGTTTCGATTGTTGCGTGAAAATTGGGTAGAAATTCTACAAGAGAAATTCACAAAGCTCATCAGTTCAATGCCAAAATGAGTTTCTTAATTAAAAAAACTGCAAAGGGAATGTCAAATAAATACTAAGGTAAATAGTCCTACCAATCGATTACGTATCAATTGTTCGTTTTGCGTATTAAATAAATAAAAAAATCGAAAAGTAAAAGTGTCTATTTACTTCCTGCATGTCTGTGTATATATCTATTTTCAAACATTAATGCTAGGTGAAAAATCTGCTAAGTTTAGATAAGCATACATACATACGAGAAACACATATCACCCCACAGAATGTTGCACTGGGTTACTTATACATATAAACACACACAGAGAAGTTAAGCACACCCACACATATGTCCACCTGTGTTCACCACTATTTACACATATACACTCACTCGTAACATTCTTACATACGCAAAAGCTCTTACGTACCAAGTTCAGCCGGGACATCGTTATTTACTCCCTTTCACTCAATCTCTTTCTTCCGGTCATTTAATCATCTTGAACCGTTAATCCCTACTCATTGTTCTCTCTCCATTTGTTCCCCCTCTGAAACTCTCTGTAGAAGAGCACAGGCTCGAAACATCAAAAACTATTGTATTCTTCCCGGGAGTCAAACTAATACACCTGCTTGTTCCCTCATCTGTCTTCGCCCTCAGTTTCTGCAATTTGAACAGTACATTACATACGTTTGTGTGGTCACATCTGCTTTAACCTGATTATCTGAAATCCTCCTCTACTGCACTCTTATCTCTCCTAAATTCTTCTCGAAATTTCGGTACGTCACTTCATCCACCTAATCATCACTCCATTCGGATTTGAATTAGATCTTCGTACTCTTTCGTAATCTTTATGACCCTACCACCATGGATCTTACTGGTTTACTATTGATATATATATATATATATATATATATA
>NC_068985.1:90900266-90901618 GCF_001194135.2 Octopus bimaculoides
GGCCAAATAAAACAACATTTCATCAATGCTGTAGGCATCGCTAGTTTTAGGAAGAATTGTACACACATTAGATGTACCGGAACTCAAGTGTGATAAATATCTAAACGTACACTGAACTGGCTAAAGGAGTCTCAAAACCTGACAAACAGAAGTTACTTTCTACTGTAGCGTCTACATGAGGCGTCTCATTATCTCGAGATCAAATCTGTCACAGCTTGATATATTAGTTCAAGAATAATGAGACCTTCGTCTTAAGACAGTCCTGAGTTCAAATACATCTACAACGATACATGTAAATGTATAACAGACAATATTTAGAAGCTAACAGTTATGACAGGAAATTATATGCAATATTTTTTTAACATTGAATTAAAACTCATCGTCATATTGATTTCAGATTTTTTGAAGCAAAACAAGCAAAACCGGGGAAGGGGTGAAATCGAATGCAACGAACCCAGTTCTCATCTCAAAGATCTCGGAGGGTTTGAACTGCAAAAGTAATACAGATAAACTACAACTAAACATAATGCCGGGAGCGCTAATGATTCTGCCAGCTCACCACCTTAAAATTCGTTATCATAATATTGTAATGATATATATTTTATTTTGAATATACGCTTATGGCAAACCTAATATTGTGTGTTTTAGATCACATATAATTTTCTATCATTTTACTGAGAACATTATAAAAGACTGCGATATATTTAAAATAAATTTACTTTATCACAAGTTAATTTAAATTTAAGTTTCCCTTCACAATTATATATTTATAAACGTGAGAGCAATGCTATTATTCCAGCAATTGTGCAGCTTGTATATTAACGATGACCTTACAAATAAACATATAAATGCTTGAAAATATTTATTGTCCTGTAAAATTTATGGATGGAAATGGAAAACAGTAGACAATAATATTTACATCTGTAGTGTCGAAACAATAAATTTAAATACGGAAAACACATAAAATAACAAATATATTGACTAAATTAGAAACATAAATCTTTAAAAATGAAATACAATTTCATAATCAATGAATTGATAAAGAAAATATATAAAAAAATGAAATACGATTTTGGAAAACAACAAAGTTAATTTACATTACAGAAATAATTTTGCTTATTACATATTAAATCATGACTGAAATATAATTAGAAGTATCTTATGTAAATTATCAACACACCTCTTTTTCCACACCTTCATTATGAGTACAGAGTTTCGCGCGCTAGAACGCTTTTATATAAAATCATGTATATGTACATACGCGTATATAGAACTATATACATCTATTAGTACACGCTTATGTACATGTCTGCATGAATATATATATATGGATATATATATATATATATATA
>NC_068985.1:90901781-90902980 GCF_001194135.2 Octopus bimaculoides
TTTGAAGATAAGCAACACAAATTCAATAGGTTATAGCAGTACGTACGTTTCGTACAAGCTCCATTTATTCATGTAGTGAGAACACCACATAGAATTTACAATGAAACTGTACTCCTCAGCTGCCTAATGGAATTTCATTTTAGAAAGTCATTTTCAAGATGTTTGCAAAAAACAAGAGTAAGAGAAGAAAACATACCATCTCGACTATGCTGCTGTTTAACAGACTAGACTGTTAAACAGCAGCATGGGAACATCGAAGTAATCTTGAAGCTGGAGTCTATCTCTCTTCTCTAATGGAACTTGTTGAAGTGGTATATTATTTGATACAACCTGTATTTGTATAGCTCTTTCTTTACTCGGATATGAATGACATTTTCACAAGCTTGTGCACCCCCCCACACACACATTAACACACACACACACACTCACGTACATACACACACATGCGTAAATACTTACATACATGCTTCAATGTTATCAATTCACTGAAGTAACAAAGACAGGAGCACTTTTATTGACATATCTCAAAGTATATTGGCTAAGTTTATTTTATTTGCGACGTGAACTATAGGGAAATTATTTCCCTTCAAAATTGCTATTAATTGGCATACAATACATTGACAAGACACACGCTAAATTTCTATAGTTTTAACTATGCGGAGATGTTCTATTTCGTATTAGTTCTCCATTATTGCAGAAAGTTATATTATTGCACCTCACTTTCGAATAATAGAAACTCACATTTATCGTTTTAGTTGCTTACGGGCATAAAGCATTTTTTTTAAAAATGTGCATGCAATTTAATTGTTCAGTGAAAATTAATCAAGGCTTCCCTTACAAAGAAATTAAACATAATTAATGTTGCAGTGAGTGTCAATGCTGCCTTCTTATGTTTTCTGCCGGGTGCTGCTACGCACAAGTCACTCAATATATATCGACAGCTTTCAGTGGTGTACATATAAAATACAAAATTCTGCAAAAACACAAATTGTATAACAAAACATATCAATTGTGACAAAAAGAATAATAATTGTGTTTACACGATATTTTCCTAAACTCAGAAGTGAAAAATGAACAAATTATATGACGTAGAAATATGATATGCATGCGTACCGATGCGCACACACACACACACACACACACTCACACACACACACATACACACACACACACAAACACACACACACATGCACACACAT
>NC_068985.1:90903280-90915422 GCF_001194135.2 Octopus bimaculoides
TAGATGGATATTTGTATATACATGCATAAATATATACACCTATATACCTATTGGTGTGTATCAGTTTATATGTATCGCCATGTATTGTCTATGTATATATGTATATATATATTACACATACATGTACATATGTATGCACATATCTGTATGTAGGCATATGTGTGCATGCCTAACCCCCCCCCCCAATGCCATGCATTTACATACTCACATATATACACATGCATACACAAATACAGACGCACATATACGTACGTATGTATATGCATGACATAATCCCACTGCGCGGTTTCCCAGCATTTCAAAATAATAAAGAGTGATCTATAAAAAAATGAGAATCTAATAGGCAAGTAAAAGTTAATTAATTAGGATAGTGATAATGCTAAATTAATTTGAAATTATTCACCATTATTTATTTTAACAAAAGACTTCATTTACCAAATACATAATGGAAGTTAAATAGATTCATGTACAACAGTATTATCAATATTTACATGAGCTTTTCACCCCAATGAAGTGTTGTATTCTCGTTTAATTACAGCAACAATGTACAATTTACAACGCATTGATTTGATTTTCTCTACCAACGTAATAAATACTCTCAAAATCATGAATTCTAAATCTATTATCTCTGATAGGATGTAATTAATACCACTCAGCTTTCATAAAGATCCATGTACTATTATACTTCAACAGGAATCCTTCCTAATGTTTGTAGTTGTTATGCAGTTGACGAAATATTTACTCTTCGCTTGAGTTCTAATATGAGCCTATTTCGTTAATCACAATGATGCATCATAACATTATTACCTATTTTTTTTCTTTGTTTCGATAATCCTTCGAGGGAGATTCTTGCTCTTTTCTGTGTTATCATCAGATGAATTAGAATGCTGTACTGCTAAAAAGTCTAGTGTTATTCCTTAAATATTGTATCGCATCATCCATTTTTCGACTACGTATAGCTTGCATTTCTTTGAGTCATTAACATATGCCATGGATGATTCTGAAATTTTGCACTTGATTGTATAAGGCGTGGAGCTCATCTTCAAACCCCATGCATGTCTAGCGTGGAGGCGCAATGGCCCAGTGGTTAGGGCAGCGGACTCGCGGTTTCGATTCCCAGACCGAACGCTGTGAGTGTTTATTGAGCGAAAACACATAAATATCCACGAGGCTCTGGCAGGGCATGGTGGTGAACACTGCTGTACTCTTTCACCACAACTTTCTCTCACTCTTTCTTCCTGTTTCTGTTGTACCTGTATTTCAAAAGGGCCAACTTTGTCACACTCTCTGCCACGCTGAATCTCCCCGAGAACTAGGTTAAGGGTGCTCGGCTACTTGCACGTTAATTTCACGAGCAGGCCGTTCCGTTGATCGGATCAACTGGAACACTCGTCGTTGTAACCGACGGAGTGCGAACAAGAAAGATGTGTCTAACCAACTCATTAACATTACTTTTGCCATGAAAGATGATAGGTGGCTAGTATATCGACGTTTGAAGCAACCTTCACAAAACTCAATGAAATACTTCATTTTGGTTTGGTTATCAACATCTAACAATTTCGATGACAGAGAAATCTTCTCAAAATCTTCCCTATATTACCGGGTCAAACAAAAAGCTATTCAGTGTTTCTATTGAAAAACTGTGTCTATAAAAAAACTTGAGAACCGGCAACTTCGAAGAACGAGATACATTCTGTATGTCGGAATTTCAAAGTACATCACCGGACACTGACATCTGGTTTACGTCTGCTTCCCATCGAATTATTTTAACATTTGTTGTTATCTCGCTTGTGGTCTCCGTTTTTGTCTTCTTCTTTACAAACATCTCTCGTTTAAACGTTATTTACTCAAAGGACAACTGACGAACAGAATAAATGGTTATTACGAGCAAGAAACTTTGAGAAGCTGTAATTACAAGATTTCTGGTTCCTTTTACGATTATCTTAACTCTCTTAGCAAATCATGTGTTTTCTACTTGTAGAATCAAATATATATTTGTGTGGGTGCGTGTGTGTGTGTGTGTGTGGGGGTGTGTGTGTGTGTGTGTATCTATATATATGTTGAGAGAGAGAAAGACAGAGAGAGGGTGATTTATTTTCATATGCAGTTATACAAAAAAATTATATTAAATTGAAGAATTATCAATACATTTTAGCAGACGATTTTCAATTGAATTTTGCATGGAGAGGTTGACTTTCATTTCGAAGTTTCAGCTTCCTAACCTTCGTCGGAATGTTTACAGACACGCTATCTCTCTCTTTCTCTTTCTCTCTGTGCCACTCACACACATTCACACATACACACTCACCACACACGCATACACACATTTAGACACGCACATATATACTATATATGCGTGTATGTAAATATTATCTCACTTAGCATTTACATCGAAAATATGCTTACTGATCAGTGAAAGGAAATAAAGGTCATGACTCATGAAACTTGTTTAAGAAAACTTTCGACATATCTGAACGCAATGAAAATCATTCCCACTATATTTCGAGGAAAAAAAATGAGTATTTTATTCAAATTTACATGAAAACTTAGTGTGTAACACAAAAAATATGTTGTTTGTTGTCGATAAAATTTAGTTTCATAAATTTCATCTGCAAGAAATGTTTTCGATTAATGTTTCATATCAAAACATAAATTGCTTTATTTTTTGTTTATAAGTTTAATGAATGTTAATATTATTCAAATGTAATGAAGGAAATGTAATAACTGGGGAAAACCAAGGACAGCAATATTATTAAATCAACCCTTGGGTGGTATACTGAACATCATTCATATATTAAAAAAAAACATGGTAATTCATTAAATGAGCTATTTTAGTTTGAAGAAAATATATCTTAGTGATAATTGTTAGCGACTATCACAGTGGAGATTTGATATTTTCAAGAATAGAAGAGTTGTCGTTAAAAGGTAATATAAGTGCGAAGGGAAGAAAATATTTAACCAATGTCTTCAGAAATAAAACATCCATGCGACGTTTCTGATTTTTTAAGTATCAAAATCATACTATATCATAATCAAACTTGCTTATCGGGTGATTAATTTAACATGCAGGGAATAAGAACGTTTTTCATAAGCAAAAATATACAATGAAATATGATGAACAATTTGAATAATTTATTATATGTTAGGTGTCCTGAATTCCCAACGAACGCAAACTAAACAAACACCATTTTGCATTAAGAAAATGTAAAGCACGATATTTAGACATATGAATTGTTTATGTAGTTTTATTTTTGTCAAGTTATTTTCATTTTAAGAATAAGTTCCTTACCAAATAGATTTCCTGATTAATAGCAAGATCCTAATATTTAATCTAAGATGTTATGATATAATCTGTACCCTCAATGTTGAACAGAATAATAGATGTGGGTGTGTGTATGTGCTTGCGTGTGTGTGTGTGTGTGTGTGTATGTGTGTGTGTGTGTGTGTGTATGTGCGTGTGTGTGTGTGTGTGTATTCATTTATTATAATGTAACCGTTATTCATGAGTAACGGAAATCGTAGTGGTTCAGGATTGCATTACGTGCATCATTCTTCACCAAAAAATATTTAGCAGCAGTGATGAAATTGTTAACAATTCCTCCGCCCTTGCTGAGTGCCTTTTGTCTGTTAGTGATATTGAGTAATACCTCGCCATATCGCGATTCATCTATCACTCATTCAGTACATCGCGGTTCACCTATCGCACACCCAATACATCGTGGAATTTTCCAGCTAATGTATGTAAATATATATCACTCATCCTTCGGATTTCCGGGTTTCTGCGGCCGATAGGTATTTATGTGTTTTTAGATTTTAATTATATCTGTGGGAGGTTTCGGGACGTAACACCCGCGATAGTCGAGAGATTATTGTACCTCTGTTCTGTTTAAATGTATTCGTCTATACTGGATGCTTTCTGAAAATTGAATGCAGTTTTCTGTCTTTCTTACACAGAATGCTACTTAAATTTCTGATTTACACACTACCGAGTTGATTATCTGAATATGAAATAATAAGCCATTTGCAAATAATAATAAAAACTGAAAAACTTTAAGCAATATGAATTTACATCTTCTGCAAAACAAAACACAGAAACATGTAAAAAAAGAATATGATAGTAATATAAAAGAAATATTGCAATACTTCATACAGTAACATTTCATTGTATTGAAAATGACTGTAGCAGGTGTCTAAAGATAATTGTACAATTCATTAATAATACTCAGTTTACCTGAAGTGACTGTTTTTTTATGTGAGCATAAATTATATTTTTATTAGAGCGGGTGCGTGGTAAGTAGCTTGCTTACCAACTACATTGTCCCGGGTTCAGTTCCACTGCGTGTCACCATCGGCAAATGTCTTCTGCTATAGCCACGAGCTGATCAATGCCTTGTGAGTGGATTTGGTAGACGGAAGCTGAACAGAAATCCATCGTATATGGGTGCGTGCGTGCGTGTGCGTGTGTGTGTGTGTGTGTGTGTTCGTGTGACTGTGTTTGTTCCCCTACTATCGCTTGTCAACCGATGCTGGTGTGTTTATGTCCCCGAAACTTAGCGGGGTCCAGCAAAAGAGACCGATTGAATAAGTACTAGGCTTACAAAGAATAAGTCCTGTGGATCGATTTGTTCGATTGAAGGCGGTGCTCCAGCATGTGCGCAGTCAAATGACTGCAACGAATTAAAGAATAAGAAGTCCGCATGAGTGCACACACACTCACAAAAACCTACACGGACACACATTCATGCACGCGCACACACGCACACACACACACACACACACACACACACACACAGACGTGTATAAATGTGTTTCTGTTTTTTTATGTGTGTAAGTATATGGTTAACGAGCATGGATGTGATGTCCTAGAGAGTCCCAAGACCACCAGAACTGAAGCAACTCTGTTGAAGTCACAGACATACAGGGTAGGTAACATTACAACCAGTGTGCTAACGATCTTGCCACCTCGCTGCCTTAGACCATACTTATAACAAAGATAGTTACTTAGGAATCCCTGTTACATTGTCTTTCATTCATTAATAATTACTATTTGTAGTCTCCGAAAGGTTTACCCCCAAACATATACGTATTGATTTCCAAAAAACGGCTACTTGAATTGCTTAACGATTGTACATGTACCTATATCTGTATTCCTGTGGGCGTACGAATTTCTAATTGAAAAATCATGTTGTCTCTATACACATTCTTTTGCTTTTTAGCCTGAGAGAAATGTTCTCTTAATTATTATGCAAGGGTGGTTTTAATAAAATGAGTATATATATTATGTCTTTACGTATGGTCGTGCGGTTCAATCATTCGTGTGCATATAAATATGTGTAAATATAGTTCTACGTACACACACAAAAACATATGTATATACACACACACATACACATAGGGTTGTGCATCTATGTATGTGTGCATATATATATATATATATATATATATATATATATACATGTGCGTGTGTATGTATGTATGTATGTTTACATTTGTGTATGATTGTGTGTATGAAAGCATTTACACATATCAGTTTGTTAATATCGTATGTGTGTATGTGGAGGAGTTAATGAGCTATTTTGTTAGATTTATTTAATAGCTTAACATAACACATGTACATGCTAAGTTGCATCGGACTTTTATTGTAGATGAGTTTATATTGATATCAACAATTAGTAAGTAGGTATGTACGTGCGGGCGCAGATGTGTCTATGTGTATATGTCGATGTATGCGCGGATGTAATGTGTAAACGGATAAACGAATTACTATATGTGTGTGTATATGCATGTATGCGTGTGCTAATTTCCTTGCTGTTTCAATGGTAAATACCAACATAAAGGATAGAATGTTCTGATATCACTTGTGGGTCATAAATTCAGACAGTAACAAGAGAGCCTAAAGTGAATGTAAACGTATCTTGATGTGACGATATGTTAACGACAGGCTGTGGCTGTCTTAAACGAGATTAACTTTGTTGGCATCAAAGAGTTAAAATAATCAGTTTTAACTGGTTATCTATTTATTCATTTTTATTTATTGTACTAGACATTCATAAATGTTTTGATTATATTTTTAGTCATTTTACTAAAATTCCTGAGAGGCAATATTAAATTTGCGATTTATGTTGAAACTTTTGTGGTGATTTTTGTTTTTTGTTCTTTGACTGTAAATTACTAAAAGTAGTATAGTTCGAATGTATAGATTCAGTGGGGCGTAGGCGTGATCTTACAAATATTTTATGTTATAATTTATATAATACCTCAGCAATGTTTCTGCTGCTGAATCACTATTTCGAATCACTATGTGTAACAAAAGGTGTTGCTCAGTTTTCTATTATTCATATTTTTGTATCACCCCTACTTATATCATGGAATTGCGAATGTATAGGTGGTGACATAGCGAACTAGCTGCATGATAGCATTTGTTAACCGATAGCTGTAGCCGAGCTTTTCAAAACAAATTACAGGTTTTATACCTATAGTCAATTTCAATATTCGCGCGCACGCGAATATACAGACATACACAGATACACACACTTTCCCTCTCACTCACCCATATGTGTGCAAACATCTCTAGTTATATATACATATGCTTTCTTAAACACAGTTATACACAACATATAATGTATATACACGGAAAATGTTTTTTTTTTCTTCGTGAGTCGTATGGGTATACTTTTATATGGTAAAACATATATTACATTTTCTTATGAAATTATTTTGTGAATATCATCGTAGTTAAGTTACAATAAAATATTACAATATTTACAATTATGCACATCCATACATAATTTTTCTATTACAATAAAATATTATATATAATCAATTTGCTACGATCATCCACGCCCATATATCCTTGACCGTCTGGACAAGAAATATACATGGGAAGAAAAAAACATATAATATATATCATTGTTGTAATTAGACTTAGTAATTTTGCATAGTAAATTGGTTTAGGTAGAACATACGACCTCCGAAAGAACTTTTTATCAATCTCCGTCCGACATTATTACCATGTTTGCCGTTTGCAGTCTTGAAAATAATAATATTAACGCGCATGATCAAATGATGTGAATTGATTCAGTGTGCATCACAATTACAGAGAATATAGTTTGCTTGTTTCACCGAAAATGTGCTTTGTAATTTCTCAAGTGATTAAAGTGTCTTGCTCATAAACAATATAAGAATAAGACACGAACATTGAAAACGTATTCATGGTACAGTTCACTGATTGTCAGCAGGTGATGTCTTCCTAGCGATTTCCAGTTACACTTAGTTATTTCGCCTCGCTTCATTTTAAATTGACGAGACAATATACAATATCTCTGCCTATGAAACGTCTCAATTTTAAGATACTTACTTATGTTATCTTGTTAAAACCAATTTCCTTTCAATATTGAATTAATTCGCACGTAGGCATAAGTAACCTTTTCTAAGAAATTAAACAGGAAACTATTAATATTACAGCTGTTCTCAAAATTAGAACATGTAACAGAGACGTAATCTAAAGTAAAGTTTAAAACAATTACTTTCCAATGAAATATATCTTTAAGTCATCCTACTTTTATAGCAGAAATTTGATGTTTCTCTATGAAGTTCATGTTTGACTGATTGGAAAGTTATTCATATATATACTGAAAATTGCAACACAGTTTTTAATATACTTTCATATATAATTTAATTTAAAATGCCAAAGGTCAGCAATAGTGATTTTCGTGACATGCGCAAGATCAATTTACGTTTGTGTCTACTGTTAATTAATTAATGTATTAAAGATTTTATTTATCTCCGTTCTACTTACAATTTACACACCAGCACATAAAACAAATTAACGTGTAAGACACGTTCAAATAAGAATATTTGGTATAATATATATTTTACAGTATTGTGATGTATACGATAAGTAGCTGCAGGTCAATAAAATACATGCATTATATAACTGATGACGTGAGATATTTTACAAAATAATCTATATTTCTCCACCAGACACTCTAATAGATGTCAATAAATCAATACTTTGAAATAACATTTTGTCATCCGTTTCTTCAATGTTTAACTGTATATTGCAATCTGATGAATTGTCATGAATATATACACTATTACAATCTGGATTTGAAGTCACATGGGGGTCTAACTATAAAACAACATATTTATATATGAAAGCAAAGACTATGTTACAACCGCAGAAATATTTTTAAAAATCCTTCGAAATTTTAGATCTTACGATCAACTTGAAAGATTATAATCGTCATAGAGTATGCAGTGTTTCACAGATTGTGACTATCTTTCTGTTATGACCGATTGTGAATGCACACGAACTTGCAAGTAGATTTCTGAAATAAGACAGAACGTTTGTTCAAATCTAACATTCAAAATATCATAAATATGCATCAAATCAAAAGTTGTTCTTATAATACTATATATTCAGAGAGGTTGTATATCAATTTGTGTCTCTGTTAAATAAATTTCAATTTAACAGGATATAATTATGAATGAGCTCTTGGATAGTAGATGATTACAGTTCTAATTTAGCATGAACAATCAAACTCTCGCCGTTACAGATTTAGAAAATATGATTAGTATCTCCGACATTTCGTTATTGCCTCTATGTTAGCAAACTTCGCTTTCCTTATATACACTCCCTCCATATACTTCCCAGTGGTGGCGCAATGGCCCAGTGGTTAGGGCAGTGGACTCGTGGCCATAGGATCGCGGTTTCGATTCCCGGACAGGGCGTTGTGAGTTTATTGAGCGAAAAAAACCTTAAGCTCCACGAGGCTCCGGCAGGGTATTGTGGCGAACCCTGCTGTACTCTTTCACCACAACTTTCTCTCACTCTTACTTCCTGTTTCTGTTATGCCTGTAATTCGAAGGGTCAGCCTTGTCACACTGTGTCATGCTGAATATCCCCGAGAACTACGTTAAGTGTACACGTGTCTGTGGAGTGCTCAGCCACTTGCACGTTAATTTCACGAGCAGGCTGTTCCGTTGATCGGATCAACTGATACCCTCGACATCTTAAGTGACGGAGTGCCAACATATACCTCCCACTACCATTTGAAAGCTATCCATTGCCAATCATTTATTTTTGGATGGTCCCATAATTTCATTATTAGCATTCCTTTGATAACTGAATTAAAGTAATAACGTGTTTATCATAGAGTTTGCTAGTCGCAGCAATAAATAACCGCTTATGAGTGAAACATAAAAGTCATTAAAGTATTTGGTAATCGATTATGTGTTCTTGTCATGCTGATTCTCAGAAAATTTATGTTTAGATTAACAAATGAAAAGTTATTTGCATGACAGGTTTCAACGAATGATTGACTTCTCATAAAAATATATGCAGCTTGAAAAAGAATATTGCTAACTATCGTCTCATTCATTTGACAATCGTCATATTGGCTGATGAAGTTTAGAGCTGTAAAAACTAAGGATTCATCTATATAAGACAGAATAATATTTTTTATTTACTTTATAGTGTTTATAGTCTAGTGCTTTTGTTTCAATGAAATCCACTAAGCATTAGAAAGAGGACTGATTTATGTTTTGCATATGTTGATATTCATTAATTCAGGTAAGCAAAAACTCATTACGCTAAAAGCAAATGCTCTCATTAATTCTGAAATATAAGTCATGTAGATATACATGTGTACCAAACGTTCAATAATTAATATAACATTGAGATTAGATGTTTCGTATATTCAGTAGGAGAACAAACGAATAAAAGCAGTCTTGTAGATCTGAGATGACATTATTATGAAATTTACGTTTTTTTTTTTTTTTTTTTTTTTTTTTTTTTTTTAGTAAAACCATATTAATTTATTTCTTTCGTATGTGTAGGGGCAGGTTAAATATGAATTAGTGATAGAGTAGGTAGTTATTGCAGATCGAACATTTCTGAAATGTGAAGTTTTTCTTGAAGCTAAAGATTTTAAAATATGCAAACACACTCGAATACCAATCCAGGATTTCTATTTTGCACAGTAACTGAATAAACAGCAGAAATAATCTGGAGTTGAATGACCTCATGTGAGAAAATATATATTCACATTTCGATAATATTTTTACTTCTCTCGTCTTCCGAAATACGTACTCCATCGAAAAATATACCTCCTTTAAAAGGGATGTTGCTTTCTTAAATGACTTGGCGTTGAATGGTCCGCATATGAGAATTGATGACTTGTAGAATATCGGTATCACCGTCCCTTGAGATTCATGAAAGTAGAAAAAAACATGGCTTTTGAGTAATATGTTGTGAAGAAATAAGGAGAATCTCTTCAAAGGTATAAAAGTATTAATATATGTCAGCCGCAGTATCGTGACCTATGCCGTAGAAAATTTAATAAGTGCATCCTTGTTTATCAATCGGAGATCTATATTAACATATATTGACAGAAAGGGATACATCTTCAGTTAATGATTTATATTTTATAATATATTTTTAAATAACTTTTGAAGTCGTCGACAATTTATTTCGTTTTGCGTTGCATATGTATAATGCGAAAATATATTCTTTTCTACTCTAGGCACAAGGCTTGAAATTTTGGGTGAGGTGGCCAGTCGATTAGATCGACCCCAGTACGCAACTGGTACTTAATTTATCAACCCCAAAACGATTAAAGGCAAAGTCGATCTCGGTGGAAATTGAACACAGAACGCAAGGACATACCAAATACCGCTAAGCATTACGCACGACGTGCTAACTTTTCTCCAAGCTCGCTACCTTAATGCGAAAATATATTGACAGACAAAGTCATGCTCTCATAGGTTTGAGTGCAGTAATTATGAAAAGAAAGGTCGAAAGCTTTTCAATTCCATGAATATTACTTCGAACTGCAAGCTCACATTTGACAAGAAATTTTAGAAATTCTTTGCTTGTCCATGCATTCTTCGTGGCTATATCAAACAATTGTAAATACAGAATGCATCGTAAAAACAAAAAGAACAATGAACATTTACTCCTGTGTTAGCTATTCGCATGTGAATGAATTGTTATTGATTCAATATGCTTCAAACAATCGCGTGAAAGACTTCATTAGTAAATATCTGATTCAAAAAGCCCATACCCAATAGTATTATTACAAGACGTGCTGCTCAAATCTATACACCATATTATTCAATATGAAAGAATCTATGCCAATTAATGCAAAAATTGTTTTTGAATGTTTAGCTATGACTAATTACATAGGCAGATTTACATGTATAATAAAACTACTTAAATAACGAAATAATAAGTTATTTACCTTAAATTTCATCTTTAGGTATATGCCGTCTTTATTCATTTTAAGGATAAGCTCAGATTTTGCCATAAAATCTTTCAAAAATTGCGTGGCGAAATTTTAATGTCTTAAAATCGGATATCAGCGTCGTCTGCCTACACCGCATTCAATTTCCTTGATTATAATTAAGATTATGATTATGATATCACTAGAATTGACGTAACTCATTTTTTAATATCATTCGATTATATGACAACATAAATGTGTTCCCAAAAGGTGACGAATATTTCCAAAATCATCACAGACTAACACAAGTAAACAGAAGTAAACGAAAGAAAAGTGAACAGTTTAGCATTGCAAGACATCTCACTAATTTTCAGTCAAACTGATGATGTTGCTTCTCTAAAAAAATATTATCGTATTACAGTTTAAATTGCACAAAAAATCGCCCCAAATACTTTTACAGAGAGTTGCAGGAAGAGGCGAAAATCTGATAATGCTTGAAATGACAAAACAATAGAAAATCATTCAAATGAAAGATTCGTGAAATAATGCTATCACGTAATATTTATAATTATATTTCTTATTGACAGCTGACAATTTGGAAAATGTCTGCGCCCAACAACATCGTTTACAGCATCAAAGATTGATGTGTGTGTGTGTGTGTGTGTGTGTGTGTGTGTGTGCATCTGCAGTGTGTGCGTGACATATACACATATGTGTAACGTATTTCTAACACTGTTAAAAAGAACGTAACACAATTTTACTTCAATGACGCAATGAAATGTGTTGCGAAGTCCGACATTCATACAGTCAAGTACACATTTTCAAGAGAAACCAATGAAAATTGCTCCGATTTCTGTCAACTTGGTTTAGCTATATATACGTACATGCATACATACATATATGTGTATATATATATA
>NC_068985.1:90915905-90917130 GCF_001194135.2 Octopus bimaculoides
ATTTATTCAGAGTAAGTAATATTTGCACTGTTATAGAAAATTTTGTGACATGGTAGATTTATTCTTGGCTGATGTTATCACATATAGTTTTAATATGTCGCGTCGGTCATGTTTTGGTTTGTTCGTTTAGTTTTGATAAATTCCGATCAACTGAAATCCATAACTAAAAAGAAAATGTTTTCCAACACCGGGCGCAGGCATTGCATGTATGGTTAATGCATTCAGTTTGCAAAAAACGTAGTGTCCAGTTCAGTCCGTCAGCGCAGCACTATGAATTGGTGTCTCCTATTTATTGTTATGTAGGTGACTATATATACAAACACACACATGCATAGAAAAAAAGAGAGGAAACACAAGACCCTATACACACACTCACATATACACACACCACACAAACAAAGACACGCGCATACACACAAACACACAAACATGAATTTACAGAATACATACATACAAACGCACGCACACGCATATATATGCATTGGGGGGGAAAAATGGGTCATTCGTGCCCTTCATTCTTCAGTCAATGCAATGTCAACTAATTCCTTAAATGGAAATTCCGTGGAATCCTGTCGTATGTGTGTGTGTGTGTGTGTGCATATGTGTATTTCAGTGTCGCCTTGTTTCGTAAACCCACCGCTTGTCAAGTCTACTGGTTTGTTATACCCTTGTAAATAGCGGTTTGATAGAAGAGAACTAACAGACAATTGTAGGGTGATGTATGGCCGCAGTCGAATCACTGAAACAAGTATAAACAAACGATAAAAGATTAGTATAGTACACGAATGGAGAAATTGAATCTATTGAATGCGAAGGAAATTGGATATTTCTGGGAAGGCAACACGTTTGCATATGACATACTAGAAGACAGAAATGAGTTGCCAATGGTGACCATTTACAAATTGGAAGATACAGCAGCATTTTAACAACCTACAAACACAAAAATTAGAATGTGAAAATTTAAGAATAACCACATATGGTTAAGGGAAGACGAGGAATTACTAAAATATACCCCAGTAATGAAAATGTAGCTAGAAATGATTAATGATTCCATGCAATAAGCAAATATTGAAACACACGGACATACAGATAGTTGTGATTATATATACACTGATATATAGATTACGAACACATATGTAAACACACACACACACACACACACACACACACACACACACACACACACACACATATATATATATATATATATATATATATATATATG
>NC_068985.1:90917720-90919986 GCF_001194135.2 Octopus bimaculoides
TATATATATATATATATATATATATATGCATGGGTTTCTGCATATGTTTGTATATGTTCTTGTGCGTGTGTCTATATGCATATGCCTACCCGTGCACACCACCATATTCATATGTATAATAAATCGATATATGTGGAGCAAGTTACAAACATTATCATAAAATATGTTCTTTATAAAAATGCATAAAATGTTCGTATGATTACTTGGTACTTCTTTATTTACACTTCGTGAGAATATACTTATAACATATACTAAGATATGATAAAATGTGTTGATAGCCATAGCTTAACAGTTCTGCAAATAGCTTTCATTTAGTACTCCAATGCAGTTTTCTATGACAACTAAATATTGATTCCTGCAAAGTGAAAACATATCTATAGAATATATGCATCTGCATCGACACACCATTACTTTCGAGAGGTGAATAGGATATGCAATGACTGCACAGAATCAAAACGTGCATCTTTCTCGAGTTATGCAATGCATCAAACCACGCTCTAGAGCGCCGATAATGTGCTAATTTCAATAAAATATATGAACACCGAATAAGTTTCATTCCATTACGTTTAAAACGATTGCATTTGCTCGCAACCCAAGGAGTCTTTAACGGTATCTTATTCATGTAAAGTTGAGAATATCTGCCATGTTTGCCGCTCTTTTTTATAAACACCGATTACCAATTGCAGGATTCAGAATCCCATCTTCACTTTAAAATAAATTTTTATTCCTTCGAATATAGCATCTTATGATCTTTCATTTAACATGTTATTGTTGTTGTAGGAGTTATATACTCGCAGTACTTTTATTTCCCAATTTCCCATATTTATTCGATTTTTTTCATTATTATTCGAACATGTTAATATCAAATCATCGTAAATGTTTCATCAAGTTAAAACGAAATCTTAACTAAGTTCATCTTCTAAGATATATTGATATAGCTATATTTCCTTTAAATTTTGAACGCTATGAAACTTATTATGCTTTGTTTCACTTGAGAAAAATCATGGATGTGATGTTTGTTTCTTGATTTCTCACACATTATCGAATGATGAAACTAACCACACTATCAGTAGTGTTAACTTAAGTCTTTCAGCGCTTTTGTACTTTAAATTTTAAGGCAACTCCTACCATGTTGCCTAGCTAGGATTGATAAATCGGCAGCTTGGGTTACTTCGAGTAAGCCAAACATCAGTAGCACAAATCTTCAGATGCACACCCACCTCGAACAACATATGCCGCTATTGAATAATCAGCACGATGGTCTCCCTTGTACTAGATTTTGTAGCTCACAACATGGAGTGGATTTTGCGTAGATAATGTTGTGAACCCGATTGAGTCCCTATCTCCGTCTACGAAGATTTGATATCTACTGAGTGCTTCCATTTTAACAATATTGCTTACTACTGCCTGTAACTTACGTTATTTTGTTCTTTCTTACCCGGTGCTTGCAAAGAAACTCAGCATCAAAAATCTCCCGCTCTCCCCAAACCCACACACGTTTTGGCTACGAAAGTAGATGCTTAGAGTCAACACCTACCAACTCTCTGCTATAAACCCATTACACATCTCAGAAACCTTTGCACGTCTGAACTACCATGATTGCAGCAAATCACCATCAATGCAGAATCACCAGTAATTTCTTCTTCATGCTGCTGGTAGCTTCAAAGTAGTCGTCGATATACAAATTTGTTTATGTTGCTCATGTTGCTAGTCAATCCAGGAGACATCAACAGCCCATATCAAAAGCGAGCCATATTACACGTGGCAAAATACCACGACAGTGGTTATTGATAATCGACCTTATCTGGCTTCTGTGTCATACCAAGGTTCTAACTCATTGATGCTCACTCAGATGAGTCAAGTACACGTCTCAGACTTTACTATTGCATTTTTCTCATGAATTTTATAGTCGCTTTGCCTCTTACGAAAGAAAACACACGGACAGATACATCAAGTTTTCTTCCGCACCATATGCATGAAGTTTACTGCCTCATTATTTCAGCTGAAAGCATTAATTATCCAAAGTATTTAGAAACACATTGCAAATAATAACATTTAAGCATTTAGTTTGTTCATGAAACCCTAGCGACAACGGCAGAACATCGGACATGAAAGCAATGTTTTGCTGCACCTTTGTAGTAAAACTGAAATGGAATAGCACCAAAATTATCCACCATTTATAACAATATCTGAAGCTTTTGCTACATTCATGCTGTAAAACAAACTGAGAATCACAAACTACACCGGTTGTAACAGTTCATGGTAC
>NC_068985.1:90920086-90928183 GCF_001194135.2 Octopus bimaculoides
ATGCAACGTCACATCCACCAGCTTTTTTTGTTATGGTATCGATAGTGTTCTACAATACCAAAACAGAAACTTGAAATCTCCAATAGTTTTCTGGTTTTCATTGATCAATTGAATGGCTACACCTAAAAGCTTTATTGGATATAATTGTACAGAAAGTATCCTACCAAAAATGTTAAAGTATATCTTCCCTTCGAATCTGTGAAATGATATGGTTCTAAAGATGCCTATATTATTTCTCTCGTTCTTACTAAGATTGTACATCTCTTCTGTGCACGATAAAACGCGAATCCTAAATATTGATCCCATTTAAAATTGCGCTAGGCAGAAATACATAACTTCTAACATGAAGATGGGAATATATTTATGCAACCTTTCGTAGGATTGCTGGTTTAACAACGTGTTATTAGTACCCCTGTTTGCAGAAAAAAAAGTGCAACTGGTTATACAAAACTTAGATTCATACTGAGTTTCCATTTTACATTCTTTTCTGGGACAGATTTTAGCTGTGCTACGCATTATGAATGTGTATACATGGTTAGGAGATTTGTCGCCTTAAGAAGTCTATTCATATAAATTATTGAGTCGGTTGCATTTACAGCTGTGTAGAAGAATTGGTGTATATCTGTGCTTGTATTGGAAGGTTTAATATTCTAAATGATTTAGGTAGCTTATTTGCAATTCTACTCTATTTAAGCTGATCCTATTAAATGTTACTCTTAATCATAGCTAACTATATAATCCTATGACGACTGTTACTTTTCCAATGGATGCTGAAAACATAAATATCCATGTACTCTATTTGTATTTAATGTCATATCGACATGCTTTATTCTTTTTGCGAGAAACATCGAAAAGTAACAAATATATATTTCGGTTCCATAACTATCGTAATATCGTGTTCAGCTTTACAGATGTAAAGCTTACAGAAGCCTAAAGTTTGCATAAACATATTACCTAAAATCGGCCAACAATTCCTCGTTGTGGTGAAACCTCTTAAATTGCCACAAAATAATATTTGCTATTTAATACATATCGTGCTTGTTCTATTAGTAACGCTCAACACAATTTGTAATAATTTTTTTTCTTTGCCAGCGAATTCCTTATTCAGGAATCTTGTAGGAATAGTGAAAAACAGTATGCCTTAATTTATCTTTAGATATATGAAAATGTACTGCGATTTATTCATCGAAAATCAAATGAAATACAGATAATATTAATACTATATTAGTTTTGAAAATGTGGTTTAGCAATGAATAATTGCTATTTAATATTACTTGTTGCATATACACACGTCAATCACACCATAATTGGTTGAGCGAAAAGTAAATAATAAAATGATAGGAAGACAAAAAAAATTATTTTCACATCTGCAATGATTCGTTACAATTGTTTCTGTACCAGCTCCAAATGCAACGTCAATTTAGGCAATAATCGGTAGAGAAAATTTATGTAATTTGTACGGTTTTACACAGCAGGGAGTCATTTCATCAGGCTTGCATCAAAGGTGTGCTGTTACATTGTACGTCATACAGATCTTGCTGTTGGGTTTATATCTGGAAGAAGCATAAACAATGAATGTAAGTGTGGTTATAGGATGAGTAAGTAGAGTAGAGATTATGTGTGGGGGGATAAAGAAGAAGAAAAAGAAAGAGGCTGAAGAAAAGATCAAGAACAGCAACAACATCAATGAGAATAGGAAGAAGAAGAAGAAGAAGAAGAAGAAGAGATGGGGAACTATGTACATTATTTACATTATCTACATTATTTACATTTGACGGATATTTGCCCTCATCTTGTTTGTTATTAACACAACGTTTCGGCTGATATACCCTCCAAGCTTCATCGGGTGTCATGGGAAAATTTCGAACCTGGGTTCTCATTCCTGAGGTATTTTTCGATATTATTATTATTATTATTATTATTCTGGTTATTGCCTGGATTCGAACTCGGAATCTTGGGGTTAGTAGTCCGCGCTCTTAATGATTACGCCAAAAATACCTTACGAATGATAACCCAGGACAAATATCCGGCAAATATAAAAAATGTAAATAATGTAAATAATGTACATAATTTCTCATTTCTTCTTCTTCTTCTTCTTCTTCTTCTTCTTCTTCTTCTTCTTCTTCTTCTTCTTCTTCTTCTTCTTCTTCTTCTTCTTCTTTTTCTTCTTCTTCTTCTTCTTCTTCTTCTGCTTCTCCTTCTTCTCTTTCTTCTTCTTCTCCTTCTTCTCATTCTTGTAGCTGTTGTACTTTTCTTTTTCGTCTTCATCCATTCAATCTTCAACCCAGATAAGCAGTCACCGTCCGAACGCTTACTGTAGCCCCTCCTGTAGGCCACAGCCTTGAAGCCTCCATTTCTACAGTTTATACTTCGTCATTTACCCACATATCATTGATCAGCAGTTATGATGTCAACATTTTGGCAGCCGGTGCGAAACATCATCATACAGGTAACTCTTTTCCATTATTCAGATGGCTTCCAGTCCTACATTTCTACTAACTTATTTTCAACTACAACGGCATTGGAGAGCATAAATATTAAAGAATATGTTTGCTCTCCAATGCCGTTGACTGTTTGCATATACATGAAGCTCTTACTGAAAAAAAAGGAAGCATGATAAACATCAAATTCAGTTCAAACACACCCTAATCATATACTGATCATTCTCCGTAACAACTGAAAACCCAAACCCCATGATAGCATCACTCTGGCATAAGATGGCGTAATACAACTCTTATATCAATTTCCTTTTCTTATGCATAAAAACAATTATATCAACACATGAAAAATACGAATGCTGCTGCTGCTGGTGCTACTACTACTACTACTACTACTACTACTACTACTACTACTACTACTACTACTACCACACCAACAACTACTACTATTATAACTAACAATAATAATAATGATAATAATAGTGATGATAATAATAATGATGATGATAATAATAATAATAATAATAATAATAATAATAATAATAATAATAATAATAATAATAATAATAATAATAATGAACTACTTGACAATATAGAACTAGATTTATGATTAACCAATTATTTCTACTAGTCTTATTTTCATCTTAACATTGATATTTCTCATAGACTCCAAGTGTAACAAAAAAATCGTTAATTATGCGAGAAAATATATTTCAATTTGATTTTCGTTAACTATATAAGAATTGCATCCTTCTGAAAGCAATTTTGATATACAAAAGAAGCTGGATCGTTTTCTAAATCATTAATATAAAGGAATGAAACATTTTGACAATTCTCAAGATGAAAAAATAGGCGATTTTTTTTTCGTAATATGAAATTTAGAAAGGACAAATAACTTAGTCCAATTTAAAATAGCGGATGGCAATGACAGAAATTAGATGATGTAGCACTCGGACATACATACATACATACATACATACATACATACATACATACATACATACATACGTACATGCATGCATGCATACATACATACATACATACATACATACGTACATGCATGCATGCATGCATACATACATACATACATACATAAATACACATACATGCATACATACATACATACATGCATACATACATACATGCATACATACATATTTACGTACATACACACCACATACATATATACATACTTATGCATTTATATATATATATATATATATATATATATATATATATATATATATATATATATATATATATATATATACATACACATACTTATACATTTATACACATACATGTGGAGCAGTATATGTGTTTAAGCATTTCAGTTGACACATATATATTCGTACACTAGTGCGCCTCCAAATTTGTATGAACGTATGATTTGGCTTATACACTTTTGAATGCGTAGAGATATTTCGATACTGAAAACTCGTTATAATGCATTCCATCAAAGATTCATTAAAGAAAAATTTTCAAAACTCATTGAAAGGATGTCTTATCTTTTGCTTTATCTCCTTTTGCGTATATTTCGCAATGCATAGAGTTCGCTTTCCAAATCTTCAACATTTTACTTTACACTTTATTTTACCTTTTGAATATAATTATCACGTTCACGTCTCTACATTCCTGGAAAGTTGCTACTGAATATGATAAATATAATGAATAGACCTCTTATAATGAATATAACTACACTAGCAACCAGACTCCAATCGCAGGAAAGAATGATCTTGCACCATGTAACTAATTTTCTCTTTGTGACTTAGGCTACTTGCGTTTGCGAGCATATATGAATACCCAGTTCTGAAACCCTGTAGAGCCTCAAAGTTGTATTAGCTGAAATGAGTGAGAGTTTTGCGAGCACAAGGCTACTATTTATTGCAGCTGACGGTGTTGGTGAAACGTCAAATAATACCTGCACAACGGGCGCCACGCATTTCCTGTTTCAGTAATTGAATCCACGATACTAAGATAATGTGCACAACAATTCTGCTTGGATCCACACGTTTTTTATATATAATAATTTAAGTTAAACAATGCATATCTAGACCTGTCAATCCCTTCTGCACCGCATAAGTCACACGTGCGCGCACCCGAATTCGTTACTGAGCATGGACATATTGATTTTACGGGGAACTTAAATATAAACACTTCACTCTTTATATTTAAAATATAGCAGCTTGGACACAGACATGTGATACACTGCCGTCCGTTGGAAGAGAAGAAGGATCATTAATATTCCCATAGCTTCTACCAAAATTACAAGTTCTTTGAAACTGCAAAAATTTTGATCATAACGCTATTGGTTAATTACACTAATGGCCCATAAATCATCAACTACAACATCAAAAACATCCTAGATTTTAGTTTTTAAAGTGAAATCATATTTCCTAGTTCAAGAGAGAAATAGGTTTTGTTAGGTTTACAAATGTGAAATTCTTAATCTAAAAGACGTGTTTGGATTAAAGTTTTAATTGGATTGGATATTCTTTTCTACTCTAGGCACAAGGTCCGATATTTTGGAGGAGGGTCCATTCGATTAGGTCAATCCCAGTACACAGCTGGCGCTTAATTTATCGACCCCAAAAGGATGAAAAGCAAAGTCGACTTCGGCGGAATTTAAAGTCAGAATGTAAAGACCGACGAAATACCATTAAGCATTTCGCCCGGCTTGCAATCGATAACACCCCACCATACATATCTATGTATGATATTATAAATTTGTCTACACGCAATATAAAACCAAAATGAAAAATTCAATTGTCAATAATAGTGACTCGGGGTCCACGTTAACGCCTACATTGCTAGAAATAAGAGTCAATGAACTATATAACCACAATCATACCAGTCAATCGCCACACGACGAGTGACATATCTTTGCTGGCAAGCATATTTCGCTTGAAATTAAAGCTCACCGGCAGTACTACACTATCGTTGATAGGTAAATCAAATCCTACATGTTAGTATATAGATTTTAAAATGAGAATCAAAGGCTGATTTAACAAAATGGTAATATGAAAATTATAAAATACTAAAAGCGAGCAGACACAATATAAAATCAAAAACAAAACATGCAATTGTAACTAAAAATGATTGGCGGTGCATGCTTAGAAATAAGAGTCAAAAACTCCTGTATTGACAAACATCACCATTCTCCGTACGACGGGCTTCTTTCAGTTTCCGTATAGCACATCCATTCACAATCTTCAGTCAGCCCGCTGCAATAGTAGAAGTCACTTACCCAAGGTGAGGCGTACAGGGACTGAATACTGAATCATCTGGTTGAGAAGCAACAATCTTGCCACATATTCCCATACACAGCTCTTTATACTTGAGTAAATGTTATATATGATGAAGAAGAATTCGATCTACAGTCACGAGGATATACAAGTCATATCTTGTGAACTAAGCTTATGCGTTAGAACGCTGTAACCTTCATTACAAGATTATTCGTATTCATGGCGTGTGACAGAGCACAGTTCTCATCCTTTTCACTCAGAGATTAAAGCAAATGCTAAATTCAATATACATTTACTGTTAAATATTACGAATTTAATGTTTAATAAACGTTTTGTTTTATTTTCTATTAATATCTCACTAACTCTAACTTAAAAATCATATAAATATGAGAACACTTTAATTTGAGAAATTCGAATATTATCAAGTTCTTCCTGGTTGAACATGCACATATATATATATTATGTAAATAGACATCTGTGGGAACAATGCACAATTTGCACATGATTTCCATAAGCAAATTCGAAATATGTAAAAATATGTAAAAGTAAAACAAAATACATTTTATGTGAAAGTATATTATTCATTTATGATCAAATTTGTAAAGAGAAGTAAAATACAAAGTAAATAAATGAAGGAAAATGTGTTCCACGTATTGAAACAGGAAGATATCAGTGAATTGATTCAACGAAGATGCATTGAGTTGCACACACATGCAGTGTGTTGCAGCAACTATTGATTCTCATGTTTGATATAGAGAAATATATTTGGCATTCATGTCGTATCCCAACGAGATTAACAATTGCTATTCCCTCAGAGAACAGAGTATTAGCTATAAAGTGAATGGTTATTAAACAGTAGGTATTTCCTAAAGGATTTCGTTGTTTGATGTAGTTTGCTAAAATATGTTTCATAGTTAAACATCGTTTACTATTTTCCGTATAGATTTAACTAGAAATGTATAGCAAATACAAGCTCAGGAATGTAACACTGCAGGTTATATTATCGGTCTAGCAATATCAAATAAAATCATCAACTACACCAATTTGTAATGTATATTGTCCTTCAATATGCGTTAACTTAAAGATTGCATATTTCCCTTCATTGATTACAATACAGTCCTATTTCTATAGGGGGAATTTTCAGTGATTTATAAATTTAGGAAGTGTTTATACCTGCAGTACATTTACGTTTCATGTTATAATCCATATATACGGTCATGCTTGTCCTTGGAGCTTCAGACGAATGCATGGAAAAAATACAATTATTTATGTAAACATATAATTGTGTGTGTGTGGAGGGAGATATAAAAACGTATGATAAACACATGAAGCAGTATATCTCATTTGTTTCCTACGTGCGTTTCGTCATTCAGACATATTTGCATTCTCTTCTGTGGGTATTCATAATGCAATAGAATGCGAAGTGGCAACATTTCTTCAGGGGAGAACTATATTAATTATGCTTACAAAGATTCAATGGTCTAAATACAGCAGCAGCAGCTCGGACGTTACACGTGTATACCGATCTTTCTATCTATTTCTCTCATTATTTCTGCATTTACGTACATGCATTCATTCATTCATGCATACATGCATACATGCATACACACATACATACATACATACATACATACATACATACATACATACATACATAGATGCATACATACATACATACATACCTGCATACATAAATGATGTACGTCCACTCCAGATAAATGGTAGTCTTTTTTGTGTATGAATACCGAAGACACCTAGGAGATTTTTGACGAAGACACTTGAATTTATATATTAATACTATGTGTACCCAGGAAGGCAGTGAGGTGGTAGAACAGTTAGTAACCTGGACAAAAAGCTAAGCGGAATTTTGCCCGTCTTTACGTTTAATGGTTTGATGTTCTGTGGATTGGTGAAACAAGCATTTGTTGAAAACTGGAATGGACGTAATTGATGATGGAATAACATTTTGAAATCAATACTTTACGTGTTCAGGCTTTATGTCCTTTTTGCTGTTCTATTCAAACAAAGTGTAGTCCTTCTGTAGTTATTTTAGAGGATATATGCGACATGTGGATATGCTGTAGGCCGTTTTCTTGAGTTTGTTTCTGTTACTTACGAAGAAGTGTTGCCAATGAAAACGCAGTAAGCATTAAGAAGCAGCTTAACACTAATCACCCAAATATCTCTGCAATTAATCTTTTACTTTGTGTCATGGTCATATACACACACATATACAGTCACATATACAAGCATACATACAGATACACATGGACAGCGTGTGCCCAATACATAGTATAGAATATCTCTTTTGTTTTTGAAGCTGAAGCGAATAATTTGTCACGACTCGAGAGGTGTATTAATTAAGTATGAATGTGTATGTATATATATATATATATATATATATATATATATAT
>NC_068985.1:90929592-90936392 GCF_001194135.2 Octopus bimaculoides
CCACACAAGAAAAATATTTTAAAATCTTAAGCTACATTTTTCTCGAAATAACGAATGGAAAACTGAATTTAAATATTCCTTCTTGCTCTTAGCAAAAAGGGCCAAAAATGTTGGGAAGGGGGCCAGTCGATTAGATCGACTCTAGTACGCAACTGGTACTTAATTCATCGCCACCGAAAGGATGAAAGGCAAAGTCGACCTTTGTGGAATTTGAACGCAGAAAGTAAAGGGAGACAAAATACCGCTAATCATTTCGCCCGGCCTGTTAAGGTTTGTGCCAGCTCGCCGCCTTAAATGAATTTTAATATTAAGAGCAATAGACTTGATTGATGTCAGTAGAATTTTGTTCATATTCATATTTTCTTTATGCATATATTGAGTATTAAATAAAGGGGACGAAAGTAACTCCTGTGAACTCACCTCTGATAGATATGAATATCAAGAGTATAACAAATTTGGAAATTATATGAACTCATGATGCGACTACAAAGACGTAAATGTCTTCTGAATATCGATTTTCTGTAAACAATCGCAAACATGCCTTGCTATTTGGCAGACTTAAAAAACAAATACTTTCACATTTAAATAACAGTTTTTCATTGCAGTTCTCCTAACAATAATGATGTCAAATTTATCACATTGAGCCATATACAGCGGAATGCGTAGGGAGGTCTATGAGAAATAGGGCAAGGTTTGCATATTCTTTTCATAGCTTGCGATATTATGGTAATTTTAGCATAATATTATTCAGTCTTTTCTAGTGAGCATGTTGGATAAATTTAATTGAATTATATGCGGAAAGTTCGATTTTAATGAATATCTTTGATATAAAAGGATAAGTAAACCATTGTCTAGCTATTCAATTAGTGTTTTTTATTATAGTTTATATTTTGTGTAACTCCAGAAAGACTATATGCTTTCAGCACAACGCAGCACAATGTAATGAGCAACATTCTCTTGATGTATACCTTATTTCTTCGTTACAGTTCGTTAGGCATATTGTAAATATGTGATTATATATTCACAATATATTATAAAATGCAATCAACATCTAAACAATGGTAATGTTTGGATAACGGCGATAATAAATCCAAAAGCATTCTAATTTTATTCCGAAACTAATCGTATTTTATGAATTTAAATTTCATGTTAAGCGACAAATTTGTGTATAACGGAAACACGTAGGGTAACGTTGGTTTCCCTATTGACGTGTTGCATCACATTTAAATTCATTGCAGCGCGTTGTGTAGGCAGCTTCAAGCATTAAGCAGCAATGAATTTTGCATGTTAAAATAAGAAAATCTTGTTTCTTAATTTTTATTTTCCCAAAAAGTTTCTTTTCAAAACAGAATATAAAATGGGTTTTCTTATTCCAAAAGCTCACATGATAAGGACATTAATACCTACAGAATTTGGAAGTCTCACTTATTTTCATTTAACATGAATTATAGAAGCGTTCCATATTAAGAAAAAAAACTAAAAGATAGTTAAACAGTATGGGACGTTGCAATTTTGTTTCCTAGTTTATGTAAAAGGTATGAATCGATATAAATATCATTAACGTAATCTATAAATTCAACCAAAAGGACGTTTCAAATAAACGTATTGCGGATCGTAAATATACAACTGTTAAACGATTCTCATATGCTACAACTTCCGTACAACTATAGAAGGAAATTGATAAGTTCGATCAATGAATAAAATAAAATATCAAGTACATTACAGACACCACAGCTAATATGTGAAAAATTCCATTTGATTATACGTGACTGAAATAAAATGATCAGAGTCAACGCGGGATGAGTTTTAATAATAATAGCATCATATACTTATATTTTTGAAACTGTAAAATAGTCAAAAATTAGGGCCCGATCACAGTTAAATTAAATGTTGTTGATTTACTACTTATATTGGAGTTTGGAAAATTTGAAATTCATGTAGATCATAATGAAAATTTAGTTTCTGTCGAATATTTAGATCACTCCAATCTGACAAATACGTTGGTTCAACAGAGCGTAAGCTCTGGTATATTTTACAGGGAAGATGCAACAAACAATATGCATTCTACGAAATGTCCTTTACTTGGTTAAGTGAACTCATAAAATCATAAATGGAACACGCATTTAATCATCTGCGAAAATTTATTTAAGGAATATACTCACTGGTTAATATTTCCCTACATACATGAAAAATACAATTTAAGTTAATGTATCTTTAGCTGGAATGACTTAAATCATATTAGTTTTGAATCAATGATAAGGTGGCGAACTGGCAGAATTGTCAGAATGCCACACAAAATTCTGTGCGACATTTCGTGTGTCATTATGCCCTGATTCCAAATTCAAGCAAAGTCGACCTTCCTATTCATCCTTTTGGAGCCGTATAAGTACTTCATCCCTCCCCTCCAAAACTGATAGCCTTTGTGATAAAGTTTGAAACCATTACTTTTGGATCAGAGCTGACCCACACAACAACATCTTTACTGGATTTAACTTTTAATTATGATACTATGGTATGAGTATCCAGTATGAATCGTTGTTGTAAACTATACGTAGTAAGTAATTCTTAACATCATATACTTTAGCCAAATTCATTTCCTATGTTTCAAATTCAGCATATAAGTTTCAAAAAAATCTTAAACATATTTCTCACAAAAGAAATACAATTTACTCAACAAGTAATTCCTGCTGTATAGAAAAAAGTCGTTAATATAAATATCTGGCTTCTCTTCCAACGTAGAAATTATCATTTCTCCCAAATGTGTATAACGTATTTCTCTAAGATCGTAAATAACTATGGAGCATGGATCTGGCATATGACCCGTCGTGTTTTATACTTGATGCTGTTAAATCTCTCTTAGGGAAATTGTGCATTTATTTTGTGCATCGTTACTCAAATTACTAATATTGAAGTGGATTACGAGGAGATACATATTATGACCTCGGTAATTGCAAAATGCGCCTGAAATATATAATAACGTTAGCTATGTATTCACATAGTTTATACAGGAAACATGAACAATTTGATTTTCTCTGCTGAAAATATAAGCTATTTCTACCCTTCCACTCAAATGAATATAGGCACACAAACACATGGATAGAGGGAAAGAACAATAATGTAAGAAAGAGAGAGAGAGAGAGAGAGAGAGAGAGATAGAGAGAGAGAGAGAGAGAGAGAGAGAGAGAGAGAGAGAGAGAATTCCTTCCAAGTATAGCATGTGTAAATAATGAAAGTAAATCATGGAAGTAAGACAGTACTTGATCTACAGAGATTAAGTGTATTAATAGCAAACTATATGAATAGCAATTGATGTATTAACTAACAAATTTTGTGCATGCACATCTTTAAGCAAAATGGAGGTTGTTTTTTTGTTAGTAGGAAATGAACAATTGTGATTCACTTAAGGCTGTTCACAGCTCAATTGGAAAAATGTCTTTTGTTGACTTGAACATTAATTTCCTGTCCTAATCCTATGGGAGTCCTTTGAATGTTAGGGAATGTTTTCTCATTTACTGGAACAATAGATCATCCAAAAGAAAGAATAAAAGATTACATAGCATACCTTGTGAAGTATGTTCTAATGTCTAATAGCAATTAAACGGTTTTCGTATGATTTGTTTCAGGAAAAATGCGATGCAACGATGCAAATATAAAGAAATTGTGAATACCAACACGCATGGATGTAAATTAAGACATAATACGTAATAAAATACACATAAATATATTTTACACGTGCAGCGTGTGCACGTGAGTGTACCATTGGTGTGTCTCAGTGAGATGCTCACTTAATTTTTACATATGATGCTACCAATATCGAACACGAATTATTCAGATATTCGTACTACTACTTGCCGGTACATGAAGTGATTAACTTTATTCTATAAATAGTAGTGTCCTTAAATTTAGGAGAATATCATACGGATATACGTATTGTAAAATATTAAATAATCTCTACAAAATTACACTTTCCGTTCTGGAAAAGTGAAATGATTGGAGTGTTTCTTTTTAAAATTTTAGTCACTTAATGAAATAAGAACACTTGACAAATTTCAGCTGGAGGCTCATAGTTAAACTCAGTTGGAACACTTATTTACACCTAACTATCTATCTATTCATCTATCTATATATATATCTCTATCTATCCTTCTGCCTACATATCTATCTATCTATCTATCTATCTATCTATCTATCTATCTATCTATCTATCTATCTATCTATCTATCTATCTATATATATATCTATCTATCTATCTATCTATCTATCTATCTATCTATCTATCTATCTATCTAACTATCTATCTATCTATCTATCTGCCTATCTATCTATATATGCGCCTTTGTGTCTAGTTTTCCGTATGCTTGTCTATCTATATTCATATGCGTGTTCGCGTGGGAAACCTGTATATGCATGGGCGGTATTACTATTCATGGTTTCGTATTGTCCATATATATAAGTTTGCATGCGCATTGCTGTCCCTCAAGAAACAAGAGTGAAGACACCCTGTAATGCATTTTAATTTGTCATTGTCTCGTTAAACTATTGTCTCTGAAGTATGCTAGAGCGACTAGGATTTTATATTTATTATTTTTTTATTATAGGTACAAAGAATATTTATCACATGGATAAAATAATCATATATATTTCAATATGCTTTTACAGATGTATTTCTTTTCCACAAGTTTTGGCGAGACATTCACCTAGCACATATATGCAAATATTTATTTGCATAAAACATATACATTCACACACACATATGCACGCACACACACACACACACACACACACACACACACACACACACACATACACACACACACATACACACACACACACGCAGATAAATATTTACATATATACACCAACACACCCACACCCACATATATCAAATATGCGCATAAATTGTATAAGTATGTAATAAAGTAACAGAAAATGATCAAATCGTCTTCAATCTCAAGCTAAGAATATCGATGCAGATTCAAATTTAAATGACTGATGACATATGATTTACAAATTAAAACATCTAGCACTTTAGTGAAACGTATTGTAACTAATTCATACTTTTCGCAAACAAAATTAAGTCTTCTCGTGTTACAAAAATATTAAGCCTAACCCGTGCTGCCAAAAATACTAAGTGTCAGTCACGATATACGATTGATGTACATCCATGAACTAAATAAATTTCGTGCAGATTTAAAATTATACAGATTTATGCTTATTTCAAACCGATGTTTTGCTCACCAGTAGACTTAAAAATTGTGACATTATTCGATGTAGTTTTAAACTATCTAACACCTACTATATATATATATTAAAAAAAAATAAGTTAGGTGGCGTGTTCAAATAATGAGGATTGATATTTCTATCTGGTTTTACAACTTAGATGTTCACTCTTTGGCACGATTTACTTTATGCTGACCTATAAATAAATAAATAAAAAAAATTCAAAGCTACATTTTGCAAACATTTTAATCGAATTGCCCATCCAGTTTTGTTTTGGTTTTGGTAGAATCTTTACAACTATATCTCATATTTTATTATACTTTATGGGCATCTTATGATATATGACTTCTGATATATATATTACGAAATATTTCTTCATATATGTTTTTAATATTTGTCTCGTGTGTTTTATTGTAGTTAAACACTCTTCCCTTAGGTAAAAACAATTTTTTTCTCATTTCCTTTAAACTGCATTCGAGATTTTTACATTAAAAGGTTTTCGAAAGAGAAAACGAGGAAAACAAGATACATATTCCTATGGTTATTTCCTAAACTCATAAATGTAAATGTGATTTCTAACTTTGGGAAAATTTAATATGTGTTCTTTTTATGCCTCTTTAATATCGGTTTTATTGCAATTTCCCCCAAATGCGTTTTATTTGAATTATTACTATTATTATTATTATTATTATTATTATTATTATTATTATTATTATCATTATTATTATTATTATTATTATTATTATTATTATTATTATTATTATTATTATTATTATTATTGTTATTATTATTTTCAAAACAGAACTTTTTTTCTATGTTTATAACGATTAAACCTTATCCTGTGATACTGCATAAATTCTAATATCGAATATAGCATCTTCCCTTTTATTATTGCTTTGCATATCAGAAATTGTTATTCAGAAACTACATTTGACTCTTGTTTTTTCAAACTGACGTTACATATCATTTCAATTTCATTTTGTGAAATAGCATATCTTCCAATCCCTGTAAAACAGTACTTAAATAAATTTGTAAGCTAAATAGGAAACATATTGTTTCATATGTAGAAAATTACGAGCGTTTTATTACATTTCCTTTTTCTATACATTACACTCAATGTCATCATAATCAACTATAATTTATATTTTCATACTTTAGTATCCATGGTGGATTTTAGTTGACCTAATCATGATAAAATCGAGAAACGAAAAATTGTGTAGATATGGACACTAGGCCTTATGAACAAAGAGAACACAAATTCAGAGTGAAATATTGTTAGATATGTATAATGTTATTGAACTGTTTCTAGAACTACAGTATGTTAAAACACAACTATAACGAGAAAAATAATTGTACTTTAATGGAAGAAGAAGAAGAAGAAGAAGAAGAAGAAGAAGAAGAAGAAGAAGAAGAAGAAGAAGAAGAAGAAGAAGAAGAAGAAGAAGAAGACGAAGAAGAAGAAGAAGAAGAAGAAGAAGAAGAAGAAGAAGAAGAAGAAGAAGAAGAAGAAGAAGAAGAAGAAGAAGAGAGAGAGAGACAGAGAGAGACAGAGAGAGACAGAGACAGAGACAGGCAGACAG
>NC_068985.1:90937277-90939554 GCF_001194135.2 Octopus bimaculoides
GAGTTCAATTCCAGACAGTGACCTGAATAATAATAATAATAATAATAATAATAATAACATCAAAAAATACCTTAGGAAAGAGAACCCAGGTTCGAAACTTCCCCAGGACAACTGATGAAGGTTCGAGGGTATATCAGCCGAAACGTTGTGTTAACAAAGAAGATGAGGACAAATATCCGTCAAATGTAAATAATGTAAATTGATTTTGAGAAAGATTTTTTTGAAAAGGCGGCTCTAAATTAGATAAATGAATATGTAGCCCCTCATCACTGTCCGGGATTCCGTGTGCCTATGTAAGAGTAATATACACTGTGTGATTTTTTTCCCGTGTGGAATGTCTGCATGTGTAAGTCGATTATTTGAAGTATAACATAGTTTTAGACTGTTACAATTTTGTTGTAACAAAATTGAAGTAGACTACGCGAGTCATTTCATCGTTTGTCGGTTTCCACAGTTGATTATAGATTTGGGTGTTAGCATACTATGATGTTACGATACAAATATATTGAATGTGACACACATCGGCAACTGCTTCTCTCGCGACGAGTAATGGCATTTTTTGTTTTCTATTTTATTGATCTTCAAATGATCCATGGAATGATTGGCCTCACTGGCAACTAAAATGAAATCATGATAACAATCCGGTATGTAACTGTTAGAAATTGAATTCATCAATTGTGTGTGCGTGTGTGTGCGTGTGTCTGTGTCTGTGTTTGTGTGTGTGTGAGTGTGTGTGTCTGGGTGTGTGTGTGTATGTGTGTGTGCGTGTGTATGTGGGTGGATGTGTGTGTGTGTGTGTGTGTGTGTGTGTGTGTGTGTGTGTGCGTGTGTTATATGTCCGAATTCATGTAATATATAATGGTTTCTTCGTGCTTGGAAATAGGTGCCGTAATCCCTTGAATTTCGCGGGTGTTATATTCGAAACTACGAAGCGATAGTTGAAAATCCGCGCAGTAGAAACAGTACTGTACAGTATATATTTTTAAAAAATTATTTTTGTAATTTTTATGTATTTATTTTATTATGAATGCAAAACAACAGCACTCGCCTCTTGAGCTTCCTTTTCTATACAGTATGTGCGATTCATTGTTTAATCATCTACGGTACACTACGTATTTTATTCTAATATATTTAAATTAATGTATTATACAGTGCGGTTCTGTTCTGAATTTGTATTTAATAACTTCATTTTTGGCCTAAAAATGCTTATTTTACAGCAGAAATGAATACAATCTGAAAAGATTTATAAATACCTATCAGCCACAGAAACCCGACGAACCGTTAAGCTGTAAGGATTTAAACTTGCCAAAACCTGTTGTTAAGCAATGGGAGGGAACAAATACTGACAGAAAGATACAAACATGCACACACACACACATGCACAAACACACAGACAGACACTCGTATACATATATATATATACAATAGGCTTCTTTCAGTTTCCGTCAAACAAATGCAGTCAGAGCCCTTTGATGGACCCAAGACTATAATAGGAGACACATTTCCAAGCAGCTACGGAGATGGATTGAACTTGGCATCATGTACTTGATAATCACACATCAAGGCAGAAACAAGCATTATTCGGGAGTGGTGTGAATATAAAGAATAATTTAACCTAATAAATCTTAATTTTTATATGAAAAATTATTTCCGAGGTACGCAGGATTATAATTATTCGAATACGCTTATTTCAGAAAACCGTTATGGGAAATAATGGCTAATTATGTTTCAGATTTAGCAAAATGATAAAACTTTAAACGTAATAAAAT
This sequence comes from Octopus bimaculoides, assembly GCF_001194135.2. Taxonomy (NCBI): domain Eukaryota; kingdom Metazoa; phylum Mollusca; class Cephalopoda; order Octopoda; family Octopodidae; genus Octopus; species Octopus bimaculoides. Next base: position 90,939,047 of record NC_068985.1, read on the forward strand.
TTCATGACATGCATCCATCGAAATCTAACATGCGTTTATTTTTGGCTAAATCTTATGGCTCTAGGCTACAGCAAGGCATACGTTCAAATAAATTCTCTCAATGAAGATTTCATTAAATAAAAACAAGTATCATCTATATTGGAGGTCATAATTATTAATTATTTTGGGGCTGATCACCGAGAGAGGGAACTTAAAATGGCAGTTTTTTTTCATTTCGACTGCAAAAATCATCTGAACTACAATAATAATCGAACCAGCGGAAATATCTACGGAAATATGAACAGAGTTTATAAACTTAGTTCAATGCAAATATTGCCGGTGGACAAAGACATGTTATTAAAAACGCATTAAGTGTCCTTGTAAGAAGCAAAAACATATTTCCACAATTGTTCACTACAATTCAATATTCTCTAATGCCTGGAAATTGACTCTGTCTCTAAATATATTAACTGAAAAACTGGAATATTTTCATTGTAAACACAAACTAAATTGAATACCTCTATTATTT
>NC_068985.1:90940198-90940882 GCF_001194135.2 Octopus bimaculoides
GCCCCTTCATCACCAACACTACCTCTGTCACAGGGTCGAACCTACAAACTCTTCACATTCCACACAGTTTCACCTGCACCTCCTCCAACCTAATTTACTGCATCAAATGCAACCAACTCTACGTGGGGCAGACGGGCCGCCGGCTGGCCGACCGTTTCACCGAACACCTAAGGGACGTTCGGCTAGGTTCGGACTCCCCCGTCGCCCGTCACTTCCACTTGGCCAACCACTCTCCCTGTAACATCTCCATTTTTTGGCCTCGCCCTGCACCATGTGTCCACTCCCTCGCGACTCCACTTTGGAGCAACGCTATATTTTTAACCTTAATTCTTCTTTCCCCTTCGGACTCAACGCAGCCCCCTCCTCATTATGACTCTCCCCTTTACGTCTATGCAACACTTCTCTTTATTTTCTATTTCTTTTTTTATTTTTTACCCCCCCCCTCGTCCCCTTTACATTATATCCATTATTCTCTTGTTATTACACTCACTATATTTTTCCACTTTTTATCTCACCCCTTCCTACACGCAAACATACCCACACACAAAAAATACACGCACCCATACACACACATGTAAGCACACCTAGCCCCCAACACACCACACACACACAACACATATGCATGCACTCACACGCTCAGACTCGCCCACACACTTATACAAACGCACATACACACGCACACTT
>NC_068985.1:90941506-90942109 GCF_001194135.2 Octopus bimaculoides
CGCACGCACAAAAAATATACACACACGCGCACACGCACGCACATGGAAACACACATAAACACACACACACCAGTACCTAACACTCACAATCCCACACGCATATCCACAGATACACACACACACGCACGCATACACATACACACACACACACGCACACACTTCTCACCAACACTACACACTCACCCAGACACGCATACAATCACACACACATGGGCATAAAAAACACACGCACTTACAATAGCAAACGCACGCACACACACGTACAGAGCAACGCACATATACACAACATACACATACACACAAACACACACGCACGCACAAAGACATACACATACACACCCGCGCACATACAAAATACACACACACACGTACACGTACCCAACACACACGTTCTGTTATCACACACACACTGGCAGACTCTCACGCACGCACATATATTCATCTACCTTTTTCACTCTCCTGTCTTAGAAAGAACTTTTCCCCCACCACCTCCTCTTCCGGTCTTTTCACAATGTAACCACGTGGGCATCGCTACCAGTTTCCTCTTTCTCCGTTTTTCCATTCTCCGAACTTTCCATCTTTCCGACGAAGGGCTACGCCCGA
>NC_068985.1:90942119-90944019 GCF_001194135.2 Octopus bimaculoides
TTTCCTCTTTCTCCGTTTTTCCATTCTCCGAACTTTCCATCTTTCCGACGAAGGGCTACGCCCGAAACGTCATACTCTCTCTCTTTCCTTTCCCGAGCGTCCAATAACACTATCCGTATCACGTCCTCACTTTGTTGTTTTTTGTTATTGTTTTTTTGGACGTATATATACACACACACACACACAGATTGATAGATAGATAGATAGATAGATAGATAGATAGAGAGAGAGAATACGTGCTCATGCATACCTCTGTTTCTCTCTTCCTTTCTCGAAATACACAGGCGCATATACTCATACACAAAAGCACATACACACATACACAATTTGGTATTTCCACATGAAGTAACATTAAATTATTAGGCCATCTCTCTTTCATACTTAACTTCTATATAAACACTTGACAGGCATGATGGTGTTGTATTAGGTTGAGATAAATTCGCTTCATAGACGAGCCCTTAATAAACAAGAAAACTGCACTCAGAACATGGAATGTGGGGTAACAAGCAACCATGATGCAGTAACGCACGTAGGAACTAACAGTATAGTCTTGTGTTTATCATAATTTATACAGCTTTGCTCTGTATTTCATTACTAGAAATGCTAGGTTTCTCTACTTGCTTAACCACTAAACTAGAAGCAAACTCTGTCTTGTGATAATCTACCTGGAGATATACATTTAACAATGACAGTTGTACTTGTAGATAACATTAGAATTCAGAATAAAATATTTGTATTTTTTGATGACTTGTTAGGTTCCATTTGGTCAATTAACATTCCTCTTTATACCTTTATCTTTATCGATATGAATATTACTCTACTTGGAGATTTTACTTAAAAGGAAATTTCTGCATTTTATTAAAATGCATCAATATAATCTAGATTGAAAATATTAAGAATGTATATTATAATTGCTTCGCTGTCAGAAATTATGTCAAGAAAACCGAAAAACAATGAAATATTGTGTCCGGAGTGCTAGAAAATTATGAAGTGTATACGATTTTAGATTTAACATATTGATAATCGTTAACTTCATAACACAAACACACGGTTTAAAGGATTAGTAATCTATGTCCTCTCAGATGGTAATTTGATATTACACATGCTATGTTCTACAGGGCTTTAAACGCTTTCAATAGCGATATAACTTCAACATATTAAGAGTCGAATTATTGATATAGAATATATATGATTTACACATAAAGTAAATGTAATACAAGAAACTGATCATAAAAAAAGCAAGATATTTGGTCTTTGCATGGTATCCAGTGCTATAATCCCCCGAATTGAAAATCTAAAGAGACTCAGAATCATTTAATTATGTGATTATAGAAACGAAATTCTATATCCAATTGAGATTATAAAGATAACCACAAATAGCGATTACATGACCGCAATTACAAGCAAGGTTCAAATATCCTATTTATCAATGTCTTGTGGCACTTATTACATTCTTACTATATTTCTTAAACAAGATTTACTATATATCGGGAATTCAATATAAAATGGCTGCCCTTACAAATCTAAGCTTAATTGAACATAGGGCTAAAACGTCAAATATCATTTGGTCATAAATATATACATGTATATATGTTTGTGTGTGTTTGTATACATGTATACATATATATATATATATATATATATATATATATATATATATATATATATATATTTATATAGATATGCGTGTCTGTATCTGTGCGTACATATATATGTGTGTGTGTGTGCATATGTATGTGTGTATGTGTGTTTGTATGTAAGTACGTATATCAATGCATGTATGTATGCATGTACGCAAGCACATATACACAACATACACATACACACAAACACACACGCACGCACAAAAACATACACATACACACACGCGCACATACAAAATACACACACACACACGTAC
>NC_068985.1:90944029-90944282 GCF_001194135.2 Octopus bimaculoides
ACACATACACACACGCGCACATACAAAATACACACACACACACGTACACGTACCCAACACCTACAACCCCACACAAACATGAACACACACATACTCAAAAAAACACCTGCTGATCTTCTACCTAACACTGTCTATATGCGTCCACTAACCAGTCCTGCTACTAATTTCTTCCACTACGTCATACACACACACCCACACACACAAACACACTAACAGATAAACCACCAAACCATGCACACACACACACACCCAT
>NC_068985.1:90944292-90944559 GCF_001194135.2 Octopus bimaculoides
ACTACGTCATACACACACACCCACACACACAAACACACTAACAGATAAACCACCAAACCATGCACACACACACACACCCATTTACATACATACGCACACACACGTTCTGTTATCACCCACCCACTCGCAGACACCCGCACACGCACATATATTCATCTCCCTTTTTCACTCTCCTGTCTTAGAAAGAACTTTTTCCCCACCACATCCTCTTCCGGTCTTTTCACAATGTAACCTCGTGGAATTCGGTACCATTTTCCTCTTTCTCTG
>NC_068985.1:90944625-90946095 GCF_001194135.2 Octopus bimaculoides
ATATACGTACGTACGTGCGCACACACACAGGTGTATAATTTTTACTTGAATTGTAAATGAAACATCTATTGCAATAATGCTCTCTGCGACGGAGTATATATTTATGTTGAAATATACGTTAAGTGACAAACTGTGTGTGTGTGTGTGTGTGAGAGAGAGAGAGAGAGAGAGAGAGAAAGAGAGAGAGAGAGAGAGAGAGGGAGAGAGAGAGAGAGAGAGTCGTGTTGCATGCGTGTGCGTAATGCAACAACAGCTCAAGCACTGAAATATGGATGATATAACTCGACTTGCCAATGCCTTTGGTAAAGTTGGTCACGGTAGGATATGTCTCAAACTGCGTGGCCCCGGCATCGCAGTTAACGTAGGAGAGTGGATGCATGCATTTCTAATAGGCAGAAAGGTAAGAGTTGCAGTCAACGGACGTCTTCCGAGAAGACATGAATCTGTAGCAGACTGTCTCTTGGAACTATACAAGCATCACTACTGCTTGTGATGGCTCTCTCAGACTTGCTCTGAGGCACGCAATCAACCTCTCTCACCAGGCAACGTGAGGATACTAATGTGTCACTGTGCTCAAGGACCTTAATGACATGCCACAACCGCAAAAACAAAAACAACAACAGCACACAATATAAAAATAGGAGGAAAATACGATGCAGTTCAATGTGGAGGCAGGTTCAAGCACTTCGTTATCGACCCAAAAATAGCCTACAATTGGAATACACGGGACGAGGAGCTACCACAGCACCATAGTTAGAGTCGCTGCTTGACCTGTGAATCCACATGAGTATTGTTGTAACATTCCATGTGCATAAGACCAAGATGGCAACAATGTGTAAGCGACGAGCTGGTCTAGAAATCATTCAAACCAGGGAAAATGGACAGTAGGCTATTCGTATGTAGAACTTTACTGCTCAATCGTCTGTATTTCTGCTTCCAATTGTGTATGACGCAGAGCGTCAAACAGGTACCGGAGGTTGTATCAATCTAGTGTCACAACACAAAGAATATTGATCAATTGAAATAGGTGACCTAGTGGGATAGTTTAAAAAACCTTAAGCTAAATGTCCTAGACATAAGGCGTGAAAAATATGGAATGATCTATATATGGATGATCCTGGAATGACTTGCTCCCAACGTTGGAATTGAAAGTTATGCAAACCACCAAACTAGACAGCACTGCATAATACCAAAGATCCCATTTTCTCGATATCCCATAAGATGCTACTCTGACAGCTTAGTTTTCAGGGTCCACTAATAATCAATATTCTACCAAACAACCGTAAAAATTTGCAAGATGTAAATAATGTGAAGGTCTTCAAAGAGCATCTGGACTTATTACTATGAGGAATACGAGAGCAAATCACATTGTGGCAGGAAGCGGATAGAAGCAGTAAAATATAAACCCAAACACATAGAGAAGCAGTGCTGCAGCATACATACATACATACATACATATATATATATATA
>NC_068985.1:90946792-90955260 GCF_001194135.2 Octopus bimaculoides
TATATATATATATATATATATATATATATATGTATTGACAGGGCAAGAGAAAGAGAGAGAGTAAACTTGGAAGATAGCTACGTAGATCGATAGAATGAAATATGTTGGGGCAACATTTGTCTTCTAGTATCACCATAAAATTACCCTTCAGAAATTATTTTTTTTACTTTATTCAACGAATTGTTTCTCTTTTTCGTCTACAATTATCCACGATTCCCCGCCCCCACAAAGAAAAACATTAGGCAAGCTTTTTTTAAATTTGATACGATTGTAAGAGCTCTAACACTTACCTACGTATACCTAGTGACCAAAACCATGAAATACCTTCTACATTTTGATCCTATATCTGTTATCTTTCTTTATTTCCTGTTCTTTCTGCTTTTACACCTGATATTTTTTCTCCTTTATGTTCTTTCTGTCTTATATTTTCTTCTTCCACTACTATTACTACTGCGACTACTACTACTTTGCACTCTGCATTCTGTTCCTTACGTTCTTTATTTTCATTCTCATTCTTTTTTTCTAATTTTCGTCTTATCTCTGATCGCATTCCTTATTTTCATCCCAACAAAATATTCTAGCTCAAATTGCAAAACAATATAAGCCCCTATTCAATTTCAGTTTAATTCGTATCCCACTACTTGTATTGACATCAACCACTTCGTGTTTATTATACTTCCCCTTCGTGACCGATCCAAACATATAAACAGTGACTACAACGAAGATAAAAACAAAGAGGATGTGAGTGAATGCTGGCAAAACTTTGATGTCAATGTTAAATTTTCCCTTTAAAAATAAACATCACATCTTTATTTTGTTTGTTTGTTCTGCAGTCGATATTTGATTGCCTTCATATAAGATTGTATAGGAATGGCACGCATACATAATCTACTTTGTAGTCAGCGATCGAAGTATTTCTTTGCAAATCTCTCATTCTACTTACTACTTTTATTTCTTACATTGTTTTATGTCTCCCCAGTTTGGCCTGCTTCGCTAATTAAAGTGACCTTTCTTAGACCTTTCTTATAGGACTAACATCACGCAAACACTATTAGGTGCACGTGACCTTGTTTTCCAGTTTCTGTGTTTAACATCCTCTACTGAATCTTTGACCGTCATGTGATTCAATGTTTTACTTTATTTTTTGGTTTATATGCTTGTTGTCTTGTTAGATTTCTTCTCTTGCATCGAATTTTCTTCTACTCAGATCATGTTATATTAGTCATGCTTTATAAAAGGGTTGTTGTATATAAACGTCTGGGAGGACCGTTGGCACGCCGGACTAAATGCTGGGCGGCATTTCTGTCGTCTCTACGTTATGAGTTCGAATTTTGCTGAGGTAGAATTTGCTTTGCATATCTTCGGGGTCAGTAAAAAAAGACCGATTCATAACTGGGATCGATGCAATTGACTAGCTCCGTTCCCCGAAATCGTTTGTGCCCTAAGTAAAGCAAAGAGGATTAAGGATTCAATTTGTCCCAATGAAATATCCCGATGTGAGATAGTTAACTAGAGAGAAATAATAGAGTTCAATATAAAGAGGTATTTTAGAAAATGATGGACACATGAAGTATAAAGGGAAATAAGAGAATAAAATACAAATAAAAATATACGTAAAATGTTAAAGTTGCAGTTCGATTACCCAAGTAAGGTGCTACGTAGAATGGGTGGAAATGATTCTTGTCAATGGTGTGTATCTTCTGAAAGGAGTTCATATTTTGTTATTACAAAATGTGAGTGTGGAGACATAAATTTCATGTGCTACTCATTCAATGGGATCTTCGATTGTGAGTGTTTCTTATTAACCAATTCTGGTTACGGGTAAGTAGATAGAGAGCAGAAAATATATATGTATAATAGGAAGAGAATGGTATTTGTTAAAAGGAATACCGGAGGAATGAAGAAAGAAAGAAATGAAGAAGGAAAGAGGAAGAAAATGAAAAAAAAAGGAGTGGTAGAGTAGTGGTAGAGGGGGATGGGAGAGGAGAGTTACCAAGATCAAAGGAATAGGGGAAGGGATAGAAGGAAGAGATAAGAATGTAAGGAAGGAATACGTGTGAAAATTGGGAAGTAGGCTGATATGATTGAAAGGCCCTAATGTGGAGAAATAGGTAAAGAAAATGGTACGACGAGGCGTACTAAAGTGAATAGTAAACCTCGAAAAGGATGGGAAGATATAATGGTCAGTTTTTAAAAATGGACGTAGGTAAATTATTCATATATATATTTTCATATGCCTACACACGTGTGTGTGTGTGTGTGTGTGTGTGTGTGTGTGTGTGTGTGTGTGTGTGTGTGTGTGTGTGTGTGATTCTATCTACCAAAATACAGACGCATATATGCGAGCATTTGCACTGCACACATACACAGACGTGAAATATATAAAAGAAAAGTGCTATGTATTTTAACTCACACACCACACGCACACACTATATCCACACGTACATATATAGACACATAGATTGATGCACTCTTGATGTGTTGAAGAATATAAAGAAATCATTTAGAGTATTCGTTTCTATTCTCTTTACCTGCTCATCAGCTGATAAACGTCCATACATTATTATGAGACAAAAATTAACCTAGTGCCCTGGTGAATATCAGGCAATATATAATTTTTTCGTAATTTAGACGCGCCGTGAAAATTACAATTTAAAAAATTCATTTACGTGTTTCATTAATGTAGCAACATAATTTCCCATTGTGCTAGCGTTTCAAATTATTACTGACGCCATTATACCAACTGCAGAAAATTTTGATTGCTTTATGCTATTATTATTTTATATTTTCCTATTCTCTTTTATATTGCTTATTGTTCTTCTGAACATAGCCATAACCATATACTTAAAAAAAAACATTTAAATATTTAACTAAGTTATAAGCAGTTATCAAAGATTAAGAATGTAATGATCCAATAGCTTATTCAGAAAAAAAAAATTAGAAATCAAATTGGAAAATATTGCAAAATTTTCAGCAAGCTACTAGAATTGTAATCGTGGCATCTTAGAATATTTTTATGTAAAACTGGTAAGACTGTAGAAAATGTAATATATTAATGTATATTAATGTATATATATGTTTTAATAACAGTAATCATTAGTATAGACGACTAAATACCAGGTATCGAAGAAGAAATATTAAGATTCATAATATTAATATTTAATTAAATCTTGGATGTGAAGAAAATGCGACGCCCAAGTGTCATGTATGTAGATTTCATTTTCTCGTTTATAGGCTCCGATTTTTTTCACGACTTTCCACCTCATAACAAAAATCAATGAACAAGACAAAAAAAAATGCTGACGTTAAATTCTCAGCTAAATGAAATGAAATTTATTGTAAAGAAATTCAAATTATTCCTAATTTCACCACTTCAGGAAAAGGTAATAATATGAAATTCCGAAATAGAGATGTGAAAACGGTTGCAATTTCATTTTGTTCAGTCAAATATTTTTCCTATATAAACGATTCATATGATTTCAAAATGGATATACATAACAAGATGTCCATGCACAAATACATTGATTTTGTCATGTTGTTAATATATTCCTATTCATAGATATGGATTGAATTCTTACTGAAACGAAAATTATTATATTATTATACCACTATATTTGTTAAAAGTATATCTGTTTGACAGTTTATGAATGTGAAGTTATTAAATCATTGATAATTATATAGCATTTATAACAATTTATATTCATTGATCCAAAGAATATTGCTTCAAATAAAAAAAAAAGTAACTAAATGTCAAAACATATAATAAAAAGTATTCAGAAGTTCAGGTATAAATAGAATCCTTCAATTTATTTGCGAATGTTATGCATACTGATAGCATACATAACAGAGTAATAAAATTCATATACATGGGTAATTATTTGTTCATATATAGGCATACACACACACACACACACACACACACATAACCAGAGACACACAAGCGAAAGAACAATCATGCCTTTACACTTACACACATATCCACACACCTACTTAAATGACTTCCGCACTAATACCTATAAATCTCTATTGAATCTCCCTGTTTCAGGCTGAAATGAATTTGGAGAGAATCCACAGGATTTGTTTCGCGATAGATTGTGTGTATTACAATATGTATATATATATGTGTTTTATTATTGTGTGATCGAATTGCGCACGCGTGTGTCTGTGTGTGTATAACAGTAGCGTTTGTTATCTTTGTATATTTGGGTTGAAACCTATTTGAACGTAAACGTATGTATATATTATATAAATGCATATATACAGTTACACAAACACACACACATACACACACTTTATAAGGATGGTCTGTTCGCACTTTTATAACCGAAAGGCAGAAATACATGTCTCTAAAGTGACTGAAGTCACTAGAAATAAGAGTTAAACAGATGATAGCCACACGAAGCACTTATCTTAATGACTGTAAGGGGAGGCACGTTCCCTCTGCGCCTAGGTATAGCCAGATCACAGGGATTTCGGGTTTATATTAATACTCGTCAGTGGTAATCTCCTTTCGCCTTGGGTTAAACTCAACTCACCATGTCAGTTTATAAGATTATCGTAAAAACCATACGCTGTATTTCTAAACAGCAACAGTGAAACGCATAAATATTAAAGGCAGTTGAGTTTCACTCATGGTGGTAGGTGAGGGCCACTGAGGAGTATTAATAGAAATGCAAATCACTGTGATCTGGCTATGTCCAGGCGCTGAAGAAGTTTGCTTCTCTTGTCAGTCATTAAGATAAGGTGTATTTTGTGGCTATGTATTGTTTTAACTACTATTTCTAGCAACACTGGTGCTCACTAGTTCTCTCAGTCACTTTAGTGAGGTAAATATATATATAATTATATATATATATGTGTATTTTTATACGTACATATATAATGTGTATGGGACTTTTATAATAGTGAGTATGTTTCTGCATTTGTAATTTCTTTTTACCATCATCAGATCTCCTCAAGAAAAAGCATTTTGGCTTGAAAACTAGTCAGAATCAATAATTATATGCTTTCAAACTGTTGTGGGGGGTGGGGGAAGGAAGACGTCTACAATAAGATCCGAATATATTTTGTGGACAATGGGTCATATCTTATACAGTTCAGCAGATTCTCGTGTTTCTGAACAGGTTCACCGTAATAGTTGATGAAACTAGCAGAGAGGACGTTTGTTGAAAATATCCTAATGTGAAAATCTCCAGCGCCATCTATTAGCTTGTCAAAATGTTATACTAACGTAATACAAAACGCGTCATACTTTACAAATTTCATTAGAGTGTAAAAAGAACACGACTTTTAGGCTATATCGAAAAACATTCTGTGGATTAGTTACATCGTATAGACATGTCCTATGCGCCTGAATTAGCCGTACCATGCGTGCTTTAAAATATGGATTCGATGTGCAAAATTCTCGTTATTGGTTTGAAGTAGATGAAACTTAATGAGATTTGGGAAGCGCGTGTGTTGTTATTTGCTGAATGTAAGATATCTAGATCATAAAGAATAAGCAGACAAAGAGAGTGGAGTAAATGAGGTCGGGGAATCTAAAGTTGTTTATTAATCTAATTTGTTTTATTCAAAATATGCTTGTTTATTTTTTCGATCGCTAAACGACCTTGACACCCGTGTAATTATTGCCCGTCAGCAGACAATTTCAACTCCTTTGGAGTTTATTTGATTAGTTCTCTTACCATGAAGATATCAACATGTTATATTTGTACATGCATAATAATATCTCATCATATGTATTGTATATTTGGTGGAAATGAGTTACGTTTTTGAAAATATTAAATGCGTAGAGGAGTGTATTTCTGTACATACGCATTAGATATTTACACATTAATGTACTTAAAAGGTGGCCTGGAGGGAAATATCCAAAATAGAAGGAAACATTATTATATAATATTATATAATTTCGTAGATCCTGAATGATATGAAACGTCTCAATGCAGAAATGTATCGTCTCAACCAAGAGTTACTCCCTAATATCAGATTCCCGCGCCATATAATTGGAGCTCCTTCAGAGGAACCCCGTTTTGGCTGCTCCTATTCGCGATCGCACTTACGATCATTGCCCATCTTTCATGGTAGTAACAGAAACTGAATTATGAATGGCGGTTTTCGCTTTTTATCAACAGATTATCCACTGAGGCTAAGGTGTTACTGTGCCATTACCTTAGTTAATAAGTCACTGCTCCGGTACTTCAGACATGTGAATAGGATGTCACAGAAAAGTTTCACAGGACGGATTCTTCAAAGTCACTCAATGAGCAGGAAACTTAGAGGTGAACAAATGACTAAATAGTTAGATAATATTTATAGTCTCAGTTAAGCAGGCTTGGGGACCAGCCGGGAGTCTAATCATGGTTGTTTGGTTTTTAAATAATCTCATCTTGCAATATTGCACATCGAATCCATATTTTAAACACTTATGGTAAGGCTAATTCAGGCACATAGGACATGTCTATACGCTGTAACTAATCCATCAAATGTTTTCGATATAGGCTAAAAGTTGTGTTCTCTTTATACTTTAATTATTTTTTAAAAATACGACACGTTTTGTATTACGTTAATATAACTCTTTGACAAGGTAATAGATGGCGCTGGGGAATCTCACTTTAGAATACATTCAACACACTCCCTCTCTGCTGGTTTCATCAATCGGACGATATAGCATATTAATTATCAAAATTGTATGCTTTGAGAAAATTGAAGTTTGTATAGCATTCGTTAGAATTGGGTGACGAAATATTTAGGAGGCTTGACGCTATTACTGGAGCTCATTTGATAGACAAATGTCTTCCATATGGTCCGGTATTTTGGCCGAAGTAAAATGGATGAAAAATATACATTGTTTCAAAAATTTTAACGACTCTTTTGAAAAATATTTACTTTATAAAACTCAAGCATATATTTTCATGCTGATCTGACCAACAATTTAATTATCTAATATATATCGTAGCTCATAAACGTTGCATTGTACCGAATCAATTGGTCGTATTTACAAACTGAAACGTAATTATGCATGATTATTTTTAAAGAGCAGCAATTTTTAAGGAGTCGTTATAAATGAAAGAACTAAATTGGACCAATTGCGTGTATGAAGAAAATCGTATAAGAATATATGTACCGAATGAAATATGCAAATAAAAATGTAAATGAATAGAAATATTCTATTGGGGTAGAACTCTTTAAATATAGCTAAAATAACCTCAGGGGAGTGAGTTTGAATTGAGAGATGTATATGGAGAAGCTAAATTACGCATGCGCAAAAGCTAAAACAAAATTAATAAATTGAAATTTTTGACTTCGATAAAACTTCATTTAGTTGAGATAAGAGAACTCTATAAGTAAATTAAGAGTATTATTTAAAATATTATTTACTGAATGCCCTTAAATGTCAATACTGTCAAGTTCGTTTCACCAATCTTTCATCTTTTCCACTTCATAATCTCTTACGATTGCTTCTTTCATCTTCCTGTGTTTGAATTTGCTTGCATATAATATCTGAAAATGCTTTTAATTTTTCAAAAGAATAAATTGCATGTGATTACGATAACACAAATATTCACTCTTGATTCCTGATTACGAGTAAGATTTCCGAGTTTTCAGAGCAATGCTGATAAATCTTATCTTATTCTAAGAATATGAGTTCAATTTATATATACATATTTAGAAAGGAAATTGAACCAATGTCATACCGTATACAATTTTATAAAAAGTGTAAGGAAATGTATATAGGTTTGGGTAGAGAAGTATTTATATTCTTTTTCTACTTTAAGCACAAAACCCGAAATTTTTGGAGAGGGGTGCAGTCGATTAGATCGACCCCAGTACGCAACTGGCACTCAATTTATCAACCCCGAAAGAACGAAAGGAAGACTTGACCTCGGCAGAATTTGAACTCGTAACGCAACGGTAGACGAAATACTGCTAAGCATTTCGACCGGCGTGCTAACGTTTCTGCCAGCTCAACGCCTTAGTGAAGTATTAATTTTCATTTCTTTATTGTCCATATGGGACTGAACATAGAGGGGACAAACAAGGACAGTCAGACGGATTAAATCGATAACATCGAACCCAGTGAGTAACTGCTACCTATTAAATCGACCCGAAAGGATGAAAGGTAAAGTGAAGAAGACTATGGGAAAGAGGTACGAAAGCCTCGTCATTTTAAAAGGTTAACAGGGTTGAAACCTCAGTTTGGTTATTCTAAAAAGAATATTGTTTTCGGGAATACAGGCCGTCGGCGGGCGCCGTTCGTTTCCCTCATTCATATTTTTATATTCATTTCATCCCATTAATGTAATTGTCCAGCCCGCAGTTATTCTATATCATGACCCTGTGGCAAATTGTATGAAATAAAGTAGCTTACTTACCAAGCCACATGGTTCCGGGTTCAGTCCCAATGCTTGGCACCTTCGGCAAGTGTTTCTACTATTGTCTCGGGCCGACCAAAGACTTGTGAGTGGATT
>NC_068985.1:90958254-90966423 GCF_001194135.2 Octopus bimaculoides
ATATATATATATTTATATATATATGTATATATATATATATATATACACCCCCACATACTCGCGTATATCGTTCGTTATTGAAGTTCAACACTGTTATAGCTCTCTCACCCTCCATTTGTGTATGAATGTATATACATATATACTTGTGTATATGTGTGTGACTGTTTATACAGAGATAGAGAGAGAGAGACAAGGGAGAGAGAGGAGGAGAGAGAGAGTGAGAAAGAGAGGAGAATGTGTTAGAATTATGTAAGATCGATGTATAGCAGAATTCATCCTGCGTAGATGTTGTAGATGTATTCGTTAAATTGCAATAATGAAATAAAATATATAAGCATATTAAAATTTATTGTATATTTTCAAGTATGAAATGAAAAGTATTATAATGGGTTACGACAAGAGCTGCCAATAATGTTTCCATTTCTTCCCAATCATTTATGATAAGTTCAACTGAAGTATCTGAAGATTTTATATGTAGAATTAAGATATTACTTTTATAAATTATTCGATTGATATTATTATTACATTCGTTAGCTTCTTTTGTATCATCAGTCTTCTTATACAAATAATATTGTATGTATCTCGTTGTGTCAAATCTAATTGAAGTAAAACAGTTTTCCAAAGATATTTGAATGTCTTCGAAAAATTTACGCAACACTACGATTCACATTATTTTCATTTTTACCCTCCTTAACAATTCTCAACTCACAGTAAACGCTGCAAATATCATCCTTTGTTTCCAATTGTCGTACTAAAATTATCTCTTTTCATTGAATATATATTCTCGTTTAAATTGTGAACACATTTGTTGAAAGAGTATAAGTGCAACTGTTTCAAAGTTTATTTCATAAATCAGGATATCTAGTAGCGCCCTCTATAATGTTTTAATGGTTTACATAATACCCACAGTTAGTAACTCTTGAAAAAATATACCACAGTCATTAGTCGTTTACAAGTTTTTGATTAGAATTAACTTACTTTCCACAACGAAAATAGTAATCTTTTTGTTATTAAAAACTGTTGACCCCATGGTGAAGCTGAAATAAAGAAAAACTGAACTTGTTTATTACACGTAACAATATATGAAGTTGAAGCTATACCGCTATAAGATATATCCAAATATGTTTTGAATTGTAAACTGATGTACAATAATAATGGAACAATAAGCGAAATATAGTTTTTGGTTTAATTAGAGGAATCTCTATAGATCCAAACACGCCAAGGCATTGCATTGTATGAGATATTGCTTACTTTATAATTAATTTCACATCATAAAACTTGTATGTCTTTTATTCCCGATAATTAAAATACATTCCACTTGATTTATGGCGCAGCACAACGATATTATACAATCTTTACTTGAGAGGCCGATATATATCCATTATATCAATCCCACTTAATTTTTACCACATCTTATCCTGCGATATGCAAGGGTTATTATTCATTATTGGTTTCGAATTGCAGCAAAAGACCGGAAAATGTGTAGAGACAGAAATCAGGAAATATTTGACTCCATATAATTTTCTGAAAGTAATTTGAAATAAATCAGGAATTTTTTTAATAGTAGTCACTTATATGCCTTTACAGGAGAAATGTCCAAGTGCCTAGGATTGGAAGGAAAGTGTCTTGTTACTTGTATGATTCGAGAGAGACAGTACAGACTGCTTTGCTTTGTTGCTCAGTTTTTTTACTCCGGGCATCCGGTGAATTTGATGGTCCATGTAGGTTGACCACGGAACACAGGGTCACGTATTATGAAGATTTGTCACGTGGATGGGGACTCTGCTGGTCGGATCGACCGGGGAAGATCCGGTTATACACCTGGAGTGTATACTGACAAATAGTGAATGTAGCAACGTTGCATGTTCTCACACCTTATTTTGAACAAGTATTACTATGAAAGAAATATTTAACAACGAGTGAAGCGACTTACAACATTCAAGCCTAGTTTTGTGGAGTGGTGAGAGAATAAATGAGAATTTTTACTGCGGCGATTATTTACAGAAAAACATATACAACCTTCTATACGTTGTCTCATGGAGATTGGGAGCCTAAAAACGAAAGTAAAATATGACAATGCTGCAAATTCATTGGATCTAGAAGCTTTGAATTTGCTTGGAACGAGTTCTGTTATAACAGTGTTTCTCAAACGGAGTCTGTGTCAGATTTTTTGAAAATGTATGTATAATAAATTGGTTATAGTGCTACAATACACAAACTATTTTAGCAAGTGTGTTATACCATTTCTAATAATATTTCATTATAAAAATATAATAGTTTACATTATTTATATTATTTACATTTGACGGATATTTGTCCTCATCTTGTTTGTTGTTAACACAACGTTTCGGCTGATATTCTCTCTAGCCGTCAAATGTAAATAATGTAAATAATGTAAATAATTCCTCATCTCTTAAATATAGAACTGTATAATAGTTTATAAACATGGAATGGTTATGAGGGTCTATCTGAGAAAATTAGAAATCAAGGTCGTCCATAGGCAATGAAATTGTTGATAAACGCTGAGTTATAACAAAAATGACTCGAATGCCTAATACCACTGCGAAACATAAATGGTTGGCATTAAAATTGATAAATAGCTTATAGCCTTCTGAATCAAAAATGATGGAAATTCACTCCATAAGTAGAACATCCAGGAAAAGAAGTAATTATATAAGTAGGATTTCAAAACCTGTGGTAGCTGAGGTACATTCAGTTGTATTCTCTCGACAAGCAGTTGTAAATGTTCAAAGTGACTCACAAGCGAGATACTAGCGTCACACACTTACACCTTTCACTACATTTGAAAATGTTGAAAAGTGTAAATTTTGAACGATAATGGAAACGAAACTTACACGCTCCTAAGAGCCTCTACGTAACATTTTCAAATTCTTTGAATTTTACTTATAAACAAAATGTTACACTTGCAAATACATACGCAAGAGTGTTTGTGTATGTGTGTGTATGTATTCGCGTGCAGGAGTGTGTGCGTGTATGCTATGTGAACATGCATCTATATATGTAAACTCTATGTAGATATTTTTGCTGATCTTGCAAGAATCACAATGGAATGAATTACTTGTAATCTTATTTTCAACACTGATAATTGCTTTCCAGGAAATGTAGAGCAATATTTTTCTCTCTGATATATGAAGATGTCTAGACACATGAGTGCAATTATTTTATCGAAAAATAGAGAAGTGAATCAAAGCCATATTTTTATTCGACGTCAGATTAGATACGTTACACAGCCAGAGTACATCACAGTAGTAATATTGGTTTGCTTTATTTTTCTTATTCATCTTCTCACTCAAATAATTAGTTGTGTAAATATTAGAAAAATTCCTTACTAGTTTTGTTAGCTCTAGACGAACTATTAATTAAATCATGAGAGACATCAGTGTAAATAATATCCTTTCTCTGTTACTACCTCAGGGTTAACAGAGAAGGTAATTTACTTACAGAATAGACAAAGAATTTGTGTGTACCACAGAAAAATATTTCAAAATCATGTGGAATAACTTATAAAAGAACAGCAAAAAAGAAGAGTCACACATATCGCATAAGAGTAAATCAAACCCTACAAGGATTAGATGTTAAATTTTTCAGATTCCATTTACTTCTACGGTCTTGGATTCTCAAATTCGATTACTTGCAGACAGCCTTTTCCACACAGTTCACCTCTATTTCAAATAAAATCCTAGGATCCTCATTTCAGCAAATAGGCTTCCCTCTCTGCATCTTCAGGAGAAACATGGAACATTGAAGCATTAGTTGAAACATTAGATTAATCTCGAATATATTTTCGGCTATCCACCAGACAGAATTATATTTGCTTCTCACTCCAGTTACAGAGAAGGGACACAAGGGTCTGGAGGATCAAACCACTGCTAGAAAAAAAACTTTCCTCTGACGTAGCCGTTCAGAATAATTAGAAGGGAATAAAGGCTTTGTTACTATTCGATTGAAAACAGAAAGTTGAACTATTCTGAAAAGGTTCTTTGCTGGTTCATCACTGATTTATATTATTGTCAGAAATTAACGTCTCTACCTGTCAAGCTGCAGTTTTAGATTATTCTGGAGTTGTCCAAAGATCGTGGGTGAAAATTTCACAAAAAAACCTAGTTCCTGGTCGACGTAAAAAAAAAAAAAAATTTTCCCTAAGAAATTATAAATTTATTCTGACACCCTTTTTGGAGTTTTTGTTGATGTTAAAGTAAGAAAGAATTAGTTTCAAAACCAGTAATTATACTGATTCAAGTTCCTATAACATACAGGATATCTGTGATCACTTGTAATGAGTGTATATAACAAATATACACTCATTTAACATTGTGTTGTGGACCTTATGCATATTGAGCTCTACACCAGCCTAGCTATGCCTAAGCGAAATATATGTATATATACCAACGTTTATTTTAAAGCAGCCATCTCTAAGTCTCAGATACTGGAAATACTTTGTTATCCAAATCAAAAACGTTTTCCTCATTCAGACATTTCTAGATAAGCATTAAATATATGTTGGAACATCTCCAATAGTCTAATACATGACTTAACTCTAGTGTGTTCACTGCAGTGAAAAAGCCAATATAATACAATAATAACAGAATATCATAACGATAATAAGTTCCAACTTCCAACTTTTTATTGGTTTATCTTTGTCGGCAAATGACAAACTTATCGAGACTTCCCGCACGAATTTCGATTCTGTAATGAAATTTACCAATTGTTTATTGTTGGTGAGATAAAATAGTAACGTTCCAAAATTTGGTTTTTATCAAATTCTAAATTCAAGATTGCGTAAAGAAAAACCTCTTTTCGATAAAACGTAGTGTTTGAGAGTTACATTTCCTTAATAATTCGGAAATACTGAATAAATTGTTTAAAAAAAACTTTGTTAATCACAAAGAATACTGTCGGTGCTAGTCTATCGAGATCATTCATGTTCTTGAGTTACCTTAGATTTTATTTGTAATATTTATTATACTGTGATTGCCTTCTCCATAAGTTTGAAGGGCAGAATGAAAATTGCTAAGCTGAGTGCTTATTAAAAAAAAAATTAATCCCTACGTAGGACATTTTATTGTATGGTATGCGGTTTAACGTTGTTCTAATTGCTGATGGTGTTGATGGTATTTATGTTGTTAATATCCTTTTATGTTGCTATTTACTCTCTCACGTCATCACATAGCCAAAGCTGTCACAAATTAGATACGACTTTCAGATATAAGGAGGACAATATTAAGCAAAATGGCACATCTGCTTTCGTGGCTAGTGTTTTCTGGGGGTCATTCTTTTAGACATTTAGCAGATGGTGCATCACCTTACGAAATAAAATAGCAGATGGTGCATCACCTTACAAAATGGGTTTTACGTTGTTAGATATCTAAATTCAAAAGACTATGTTTGAATATCCAAGAAAAGCATTGCTGATTGAAATATATTATTCAATGACTACGATTGGGTTTTAGTGGTATGGAAATTATATTGAGTGTTCGTCGTATGGAAATTAGATGTTTCTTTCATGTTCTCTCCATTTCATTCCATGTGCTTCTAGAACTTGCAGACATATCGAGGCCGGTTAAGCTTCCTTTCTTAACTCTCTCTTCAAAGTTTCAGTTTTCAGCCTGCAATAACTATATTAAGGAGGGACGTTTTTGGCAAATACATATGGAGGTAGTGTATAGACAATATGCATAATTAACTATGCATAACGTGGAGCACAAATGAATATTACATATTTTCCATCGATGTTATGGCCGTTCACAGAGCACCTTAATAACTATAACAAGGGAAAACATAAAGCAGTTTGATTAATTGTAAATAAATGAAATTCAGTGAATGGTATTTTCTTTGGAAATTTTCAATGAGACCTTTGTATAGAAACAATTAGTTTCAAAGTAACATTTGAATTTCATTGTACTTCTCAAGACATGATTTACTCATGCTTAGTAGTTTAGTAGTTCTCAGTGGAGTGGAGAAAATATTGGGGAATGCTATCAAAATTATCAGAGAGTTGTAGGTTCTTGTTTAGGGACCTTACGCAATCAGCACAAAACTCTGGAGTAATTCTATGGCCTAAACTTTGAAAAAGAAACATATTTGTTATCTTTCAGTCTTTTGGGGGATGAGATGTGATGATGCTCCCTTGATTTATTCAAAGACTATTTTGTAAATTATTTGAAGGAAAATTTATTGGCATGCCACCATTGCAAATACATTTGCGAATATTTGTCGGATTTACTATCATGTAATAACGTATTGGAATCCATTGACATGGTATCGGTTGAGTCCTTAATTACCGCGGATTTATATTTATTGTTTATATATCAGTGTCTGTATGAAAAATTATCTGTCTATTCAGACAATGGAGATCCGTTTTCACATTCTAGATTGCTAGGATAGGACAAGTGCACGTGACATATGGGATGCATTGAAAGACATGTTAAAATGTTAAGGAGTATACTATCTACATCGAATCTTATATCAATGTGAGAGGGCACTTATATCAATGTGAGAGGTCACAATACAGGGCTCAGTGACAACATGAGTGTGTTAGTAGAGTGTGTACCGAAAATGGTTCAAACTTCGTCCACTACGATGGTTGATCTAAGAAGAAAATGATTTAAGATATGGAAGACAACATGGATGTATGGACAACATGAGTGGACAACTTTGACTGGAGATTCAAAGTTGATGGTTTGGTTATTCGAGGTCAAGTACCCAGCTTTTTACCGAATTTTCAGTGTTGTTAAACTAGAAGTGTATTGTATGGGTGGCTACTTTTGTAAACGGTATGCACGGAAGCAGTCTGTGTGATCATTAAGTTCAATAAGAAGGGAAAACAATATCATATTTCGGCGATTGAGTGTTAAGATTTCTTATTTTCGTTTTGGAAATAAAATGTAGCATGTCTTTATAGTCATATAAGCTTTTCCATGAACTTTGAGGCTAAATGATGTTAGAAATTACCTCCCTGGTCTCAGACGATGAAAATCTTAATACACTAAGATGATGCTAATAATATTTTTTTCTTTGAATGAGTTTGTTTATATCGATATATAAAACTAAATTCCTTATGGATATTTGCAGAGCATTTTCACTATTGGCCTTCTATATGGGGAGTGACTGGTTTTAATTTTGCCCTTAGTTAGTTTATATTTCTTGTGATGTGCTTGTTGAAAACGGAAATGGCTAGTTAATGTGCCGCAAGAGAATCAAATACAGCAAGCTTGGAATAAGTTAAAAAAACAAATACCGCAATGCATATGACTTTTTTTTTCTACAAGGGAACACCTCTAACAAACTCAATGGGTAGTAAGGGACAGAAACGAATATCGTTCAAATTTCTTTCGATATCTATAAAAACACCAAATATTTAGTTAATTTTTTCCAATCATTTATATTTCTGAATTTCAAAACAGATCGTTCTAATAGACATAGGGTATATATTGATTTTGACAAATGGCTGTTATATATTTTGCTGCAATGTAGAAATGGATGCATATGAGAGAAAATATATTGAAGAGAGTACAGATGCGAAAGATCATTATTAAAAATCAAATATGAAAGAGAAAATGAGACGGATATTAGTCAATATGTTTGTTTGTCTGAAGTATTGATAGGAAATAAATGGAAATATTGGTTTTATTTCATCAATTCATTTCAATTTAATAGTTAATTACATTTTAAATTAACATTGTAGTATGAATATTCCTCATTTATTGTCTCACATAGTTTCTCTTTTTATTTTATACCATATATTTCTCACAGATTTAAAATATTTCTATTTTCTTTACCTTTGAATTTAATGTAATTTTATATTTCCAAAATTGTAATTTTTTTAGCCATGACGCACTAACACTAAAACTACATTTCAGTACACACTATTACTTCAATTATCCGTTATGGCTGTATATAGTTTTATTATATTCAATATAACATTTCCCAACTTTTCGTATCGTAATTAGATGAGGGATGTGATTTTCGCATAATATTATATGTTACTGTTTGGGAATACAATTAGTATAAAAGTTACAACACGCATGAAGAGAGCAAGACAAAACACATGGACATAGAATCACACACACATACACACACACACACACACACACACACATATATATATATATATATATACACACATGCATATATATATATATATATATA
>NC_068985.1:90967013-90967536 GCF_001194135.2 Octopus bimaculoides
ATATATATATATATATATACACACACATTTATATGTATTTACGCATGTATGTATATATGTTTATGTATATGACAATATAAAATATACCCTATGTTTGTATATATTCAGCTCAAGCTGCATACCTATACCTGTTAACGAATTCTTTGAAAGCTCTGTCTCGCCGTGTCTGAATCTTAATGGCTGCAACAAGCCTCCATCTACTATTCTGCCTATATGTCTGTGCACACATTTGAATGCAGTGTATGCCAGAACGTTCGCACATCCCACGGAGGCCTCAAAAGACATTTTAAGATCCACAAAGAGCAGAACTTATCTGCAGCTCTTGGTGGTCCAAATCGGAGGTGAAATCTATGTGGGTGCCTTTTCAGAACATTGGTTTAAAAAGCCACATCAGATACCATGATTGTGCGAATGTTTAAGGACAGGAGATGGTTAAACTCTTCATAACGAGTAGACAACCACCATGTATGCATGTATATATGTATCTATATAATATATATCACACACACACACACACACACAC
>NC_068985.1:90967547-90968418 GCF_001194135.2 Octopus bimaculoides
ATATACATTATTTTATACATAAGCAATTCTTATCAATTTAATCATCACCAGTGTTTTGAAATTTAGATTAAAATATATGAGGTGGTGAGGCTGAAAAGTTTCTGGCCTTGGAAAAAAGAAAATACGGGAGAATAATTTGTTATTTTATTTAACATATACCCCTCTCATATTCACCCTTATAGCAGAAGTTTTTTAAACCTTCTAAAAGAACTCCGAAGGTTGGTCATGCAATCAGACCCTTCGCAACATCCTCAAAACGAGTAACATTCCAGCAACACCTTGAAAGTAGAATGAAAGGCTGAGAATGTTTTGTATGTATGTATGCATGTATGTATGTATGTATGTATGTATGTATGTATGTGTGTATGAGAACACTCTCAGGCAACTCTCTAAAGCAAAAATAAAATTAAAATTCTGAATTATAGAAATTATATCGAACATCAGAACTGTAGCAGAGTTGCCCATATGTTTTCCAAGTGATTGCCTACCTGTGCAGTTCGTACCATTTTTGGTGCCAGAATTGTAGAAATGATATTCAGTTGAAGTCAACACTAGCGAAGTATCACAAATCATAAGAATGTATAAGCAGCATTCTTGTTTTTATCCTTTCACATATATCTATGGTTCCGCAAATCTTATAGAGATACGATAAATGTTATCAGTAGCAGGTGATAATAAAATTCTCTCATGCGGTGCGATCGTGTTTCGAAGATATTCAGACAACCGATTATAGCTATCATTATCCATTTATTTCAAATAACCTCTAGGCATCTCACTAATTGCAGTAGGGGGTCTCTACAGGACGCTAGTCAATATTTGTTATACACACCCACACGCACGCACACACCCACACACACATACACAGATATAT
>NC_068985.1:90968593-90972784 GCF_001194135.2 Octopus bimaculoides
ATATATAGATAGATAGATAGATAGATAGATAGAGAGAGAGAGAGAGAGAGAGAGAGAGGCAGACAGATACATGCACACATATACACACATACATATGCAATTCATAATCAATTCATAGTAAATATTTAAAAAAATCTTTCATGGAAAATAGTGCTTTATCAAACGGAAGAGTGTGGATGTTTTCTTATCGAAGTACGATGTATGTATGCATGTATGCATATATGTATGTATATATGTATGTATGTATGTATGTATGTACGTACGTATGTATGTGTGTATATCATTAATCAGTTTATTTCAAGTTTTCTTACCAATACAGAAAGAACCGGTTTCTAACGTAGATCTAAGCATCCTTCATTGGAATTTCACCATCAACAACAGGGTATGTTTGTATGTATGTATGTATGTATGTATGTATGCATGTAAGTGTGTATGTATGTATGCATGCATGTATGTATGTATGTATGCATGTAGACACGGCAAGAGTCTTTCATTTGCCGTCTGCCAAATGCACTCACAAATCTTTGATCGGATCGAGACTACAGTACAAGACATTTGCCCAATTTGCTATGCAGTGGGTCTGGAACCGAAAGTGTGGGGTTCATAAGCTTATCTTCTTACCACACAGCCACGCCTCCACACATCCACGATTGCGCCTGTAAGTGAAAACTGGATAATACATCAATTGAAAAAACGCTCTGTTTCTACAAAGAATATTTGTGGTTATCCAAAACAGCACAATGAGTGTTCTCTGCAGGTTGTGCAAGTTATTTGATTTCTCTCTAATCACGGAAAA
Source organism: Octopus bimaculoides (assembly GCF_001194135.2). Taxonomy (NCBI): domain Eukaryota; kingdom Metazoa; phylum Mollusca; class Cephalopoda; order Octopoda; family Octopodidae; genus Octopus; species Octopus bimaculoides. The sequence continues at coordinate 90,969,390 of NC_068985.1, forward strand.
TATCAAAAGCTAGCCGTTGTGTGTTCATTCGAAGGAACAGAGAAAGAAACTTACCGAGAATGGAAACAAGGTCAATATCAAAGTAAATGATTGTCAACGGCAAATGTCAGCTTTCAGATAGGGAATATATTAGCGATCACAGCGTTCAGTATTTGTCAGTATTAGTGAAATAGCTGCTGTCATAAAATACGTATATTGGTGCATGCATATCTGAAGGGAGAAAACCACTGAACTGCTTGCTGACAAGACACATTTCGTCACTTGTTGGCTGGATGAATATCCAATAATGAGGCATGTGAAAGGTATATGGACAATAAGGTCTATATGTATGGGCATGCTAGGGTCATAAAAAAAGTGTTAAAGTTTAAAGATGTCATTTCGATCCTCTTCTTATGGTTAAAAGCAATTTAGCTGAAACAGCAAATGAGGGATTTGTTTTTAACAATTAGCAAGAATCACTTTGTGGTTTAACCTTAGTGGCCAAATAAATTACATTGGCTATAACTACGGACTAAGTGTTGGCATTACGTACACACGCACGTGCGCACACACACGCACGTACGCACATATATTTCGAGGATATGTTAAACCCATACAAGACAGTTTGCATCCAAATGAATCCCGGTTCGTTACCTATTATTATTTGAGAATGAAAATTCCCTTAAAACACTAGGTGTACATTAAGCATATAGTTCATATCCAGTTTTCGTTTCTTGTCTTCATTTAACTAAATATGAGCAATCTTAACGTAAATTGTGTATATTTTGTACATATACATGTGCATACATACTCATGAACATACACACGCATGTGTATATATGTACAAAATCGATTTAGTTTACCTTCAAATTCATAGTGCAAGAATTTCTCCGCATAATTTTTTTTTTTAAATATCTTAAATATACTGTTCTTTATTCTCGCAGTCTCTTTTAAAATGATAAGAGAACAATTCTCGTTTCTAAAATTAGTCGTTCTATACTTAATCACTTTTTTTTTCTTATTTAATTTCTGAAAGTTTACTTCTAGACACTATTAAAAAAATTCGAAAACCGCTTTTTGAAAATGAATCATTTCGTCTTTTCTCCAAGCTATAATTAATTTAATTAGAATCTTATAAAATGCTTGGTTGTTAAAAAGCCCGTTGAGGTATAGGATTCACAGCCTTCGTGTGGAACCTTGTTGAGATTTTACGTTAAATTGTATTCCACTGTTCTGTAGTCAAACTTTTGAACGGAAACTGTGCAAATCCATTGGATTCGCTGTAGCTCTAAAGAAGTCTAAAGCTGTGAAACATGATGCAAAACATTGACTTGGGTTGATATTTATTATGACTGTCGTTTTGATTATGGAAATCTTAATCAATTACATGTTACTGCGATGATGCAGTTAATCAGCTCATCAAACCACGGAATGCACATCGTGGAAAGCGACGGAGAATCCAACGAGCTTTGATCTTTTCCTTGTTATTCAGTTGAAGGTTATTGGGTATCCGTAGCACTCAGTCCCGCTTAATCGAAATAACAATATTTCCAAGAGATATGCCTCATCTCCAGCATTACATTATTGGTTATCGAATTAAAAGAAAATATATTAGTTTTGCGTTAGAACATATATAAAAAGACAAATTGGAAATTTATGAAGCATTTATACTGCTAATATATAATGGGAGTGAATTCAACTCCGTGACGATAAGACTTCTTTTTATATACTAAACGTGTTATGTCGTTCTGTGCATATAGATTTTGAATATCGTTATATGCAAACCGCAATCAGCGGCAGAGATTGATTGTTGCATCTCGTTTGTTTTCAATATCAAAAGCAATTCGCATAAATTTCACTTGTTATGTAATTGATTTCATTTATGATTTGGAATCGTTTCAAAAGTTAGATACACATCACAGTTGTCAGACTAAATTTGATAGTCTGAAAACCAGATTCATTAACACGCACTCTTGTATTGATTTCTATATATTTTATCTTTCATACTCAGTACGAATATCTGATTTATTCCAATATTCTATTGTATTGCGACATCACGTACACATATTTCAAGCATAGGTATTAGATATGTATTCAGTCAGTTCCAAAATAACCATCATTGCCAATTCTGTAAGCATTCGTTGAAAACAAAGTTGAGTTATTATAGTGGTTCTGTACTTATTCCTTCTCAGGGCCACAGCACACGTTACAGCAGTGCTAGACACCAGAGAAACCAATCCTACCTAAGGCGTACTAAAATGGACAGTAGGTGGACATCCAGGACTCATGACTCGGATGTAGCCCAACCCCACTAGACTATCAGAATTTAAGAGCTAAATTACTTGCCTAAAGAGGTATTATCCGTTGAGGACCACAGAGTTTTTCCACCATTGCATAGTGGTTTTAATTATTTTTAAAACAATTACGTATCGTACATTTGAAAACCTGTATTCATTTTCACATTTTGTCCACGTATGGAGAAATTTGACAAAAATCAAATTATAACTATTGTAAGCAAGCTATGTATTCTGATGTTACTCATGCACGGAAAAGTAACATCCTATTTTACTCGTAATTTACGGATATAAATAATGGCAAACTATGTTATAAGAATATTGCCTTATATAACAGAACAGAATAAATTTCTTTAATATATGTATTTGTTTGAGATTGAATCTAACGTGAGCTCCTATATATCTTATATCTTGATGTGCGTAGCGTGTCAGGAATGATCTATTATGTCGTCGTGGGCGGCGTAATTTGGTTGTACTGTGGCAGACTCCAGTCAATCAGAGCTGGAGGCGCATGAATAAAGCACCAGTGATCTGCCATATCAGTGACGCAGCAGTTTCAAGTCAGTTGCGGAAATAACAGTCTAGAATCAACATCACGTCTCGCATACAGATGCCGATTAACAATCGTTACTGTTTGCAGGCACTCATATTATCTAAATCAAGTTAACAATGTTTCGTTGTAACTGAACTGCCTTCTGGACATTCTTCATACATGCTTATTAAAAGCACACAGAAATGGATTCTCTCAAGCATCATCTTCATACGTTAAATCAAGGAACACTCACTTGAAATTAGTGACTACATACACTAACTTGATAACGCACACTATATGTGTTTACTTCGTGGCATCATACTGTGCCCGATATCAAAGTTGCTATGCAATTTACAGCGTGGTGTTAGAAATACAATGTAGTTCTTGGGAAAAGTTGAACCAAACAAATATATTATACATTTTATCTACTAATGATATCGCAAATCAGCCCTTATGCAATATGGATGTAAATACATGTAAAAACAAACGAGTTGTATGCATGAATCTCTCCCCCTGTTTCTCTTTTTCTCTCTCTGTAGAAAGTTTATGTGTGTGCATGTATGAGCGTTTTTGTATGTACATACAGAAAC
>NC_068985.1:90973073-90979558 GCF_001194135.2 Octopus bimaculoides
CACACACACATACTTTCTTTAAAAGCAGCAGAAATATAAATAAAGCATATTACCCTACCTCTCGTATTTGAGTACTCTTTTCTCCACTTTCATTCACATTAATGTGCTTACTCCGGTATTTATGTATATATATATATATATATATATAACCGTGATAAACAGCGTGTTATGACAAAAGAGGTAGACATTGATATTGTCTATAGGAGACTATAGCTTTGGGAAATCCCGGAACCACCGGGATTTTGCCTCGTTTTACAAATCAACCCGAAGAGAGACGTTTACCACGAGGTTTTTTTTTACCTCTTGCCAATAGCATTGCAGAATTATTTCCTTTTCCTTTATTTGTACCTAATGCGGTTAAGGAGACTGCCGTTACGAGAGTTGGATACGTGCCACCATTATCGTATTGTTGACGCAGAAACTTGACATCCTGAAAAAAGAGTCTCCATAAGGCTGCAGTGGTGGCTGTGTGGTAAGAGACTTGCTTCCGAACCACATGGTTCCAACTTCAGTCCAACTGAGTGGCATCTTGGGCAAGTGGCTTCTACTGTAGCCTCGAACCGACCAAAGTCTTGTGAATGGATTTGGTACATGGGCAATCAATGAATTCCGTCTTATGTGTATGTGTGTGTGTGTGTGTGTGTGTGTGTGTGTGTGTGTGTGTGTGTGTGTGTGTGTGTGTGTGTGTGTGTGTGTGTGTGTGTTTGTGTATGTATGCCTGCATTTGTGTTTGTCCTCCTACCATCGTTTGACAACCAGGGTTCTTGGGTTTAGGTCCCCGAAAGCTAGCGTTTATGGGAAAAAAATGGACTGATAGACTAAATACTAGGTTTACAAAGAATAAGTCCTGTAGTCGATTTTTTCACTAGAGGTAGTGCTCAAGTATGACCGCAGCAAAATGTCTGAAACAGATAGAAGAATAAAATAATGTATATATATATATATATATATATATATATATATATATATATATATACATACGCAAAGATGCATGTAGAAAGAAATAGATAGATGGCTACATACACTTATGCGTGTTTACGTGTACGCGTGTTGATGCGTGTTGATGTGTGTCATTGAATGTGTGGGTGGGTTTGCTCACTTTATTAATTTAGACAATTATATTGAGTAATTTCTCTTATTTCGGGATTTAATGACTTCCTTCTTGAACCATATCATATAATCTTTCATAATAAATGTTATATATTATTTCAATGATGTATTATTATCTTTTGTGCATCGTCAAAATATTTATTAGGTTGCTCTTCTGTTGTTATTTATTCTAATTTTGTTACTTTGACAAGAACTTCCTATTGAAACGAGCTTATTTATAATGACGACGTATCATATTACTTGTTCAGATTTGCATCAATTTGCCATGTTTCAGCAAACATTTGAAACAGTCTTTTAGGAACATTAGTCTATGATTGAACGCGAATCATCCTAAATGAATGATGCATTTTCATTAACTGAAACAAATAAAACGCACCACGATTGAAATGGTGTCGAGCGTCACTTTTTCCTTTATTTTTTTTTTTCTTCGAAGTTCAATTCGTATCATTTTGTTTACACAAAAATATAATTCATTCATTTATATCATAACTATAATGCAACTGAATTTTATTCCTTCTGCTGTATTGTTTCCTACATGAAATATTCTCTTGGTCTTATAAATTCTTATACTTAGAAGTCTGTAATGGATATATCATAAAGCATACAACCCTATCACGTTACGCTTGTTGTTTGCATGTACCTAGAACTTTTAGACATAGTATCAAACATCGGAAATCAAAGAAAGAGATATGACTATGTTGAGGGTGCACCTATTCATGGAATCCTTTATACTAGTAAAGACACAAACATATATGTGTATATATATATGTGTGTGTGTATGTATGTATATATATATATATATATATACATGTAACAACGTGTCTTCCTTTTCTCCTGGACTTACCTCCGTCTTCTGTTTCTGACGAAGAGATTTTCTCGAAACTCAAAAGCTACCTTTGTTTCCATCCCTGAGCGTCTGCTATTATTTTGCATGAACGAGGTCTTCACGTTGTTGTTTTTTTGTTGTTGTGTTTCTTCGTCGTTTTGTTTGGGAGATATATATGTGGGTGTGTGTGTGTATGTGTGTGTGTATGCATGTATATTTTATTTTTAAATGAAGCGTGTTATATCTAAAACAACGAAACTAAACAAAGGTACAATGATGTTCTTCTAGATGATCGCATATATTCGCAGTACATGACTGAATTCAACGAAGATTTTTATTACTGCTTCTTTCTGTATATTTATATAATTTCAGAAACGAACACGATTCTATATAAAATATAAAGGCCACGAAGTGAAATGTTTTCTTATCAATTTATCATTTCAAATGTAAACAATGTTATTTCGAGTGTAATCACAAGTTGAAGATTTAGAATATATCTAAGACGGTGTATGATTTGTACGAGAAATATAAAACAACCATTTGAAGAAAACGTCTTGTCAAACATGATTAATGTATTCACGCATGGAATATTTAACGATTCTATATTACTGAATGACAACACAGCAACAGAAAAGGAACAATTGCTATAGATAATATCCTGTATTGAAGTAACTAGAATACATCACATGAAGTGATCAGTTTCAGCCATTTGACAAAGGAATAGAATTTTTCTGCTTCTGATCTGAAATGGAGTAATGGCAATTTTTGAATAACATGTTTGCGATATGTCGTAATTTTAATGGTTACATTTGCAGATATAGAAATTATAATTGACCAAGATGCTTCTACCCGATGACTGAACATGCTGGAAATCACCAAAATATATTTTTAATATCATCAGTTATTCGAATCATTACTTGAGAAGAAGTAGAATAAGTGATCAAATCTAAGGAAACCCATTATTGTTAATGGTATACGCGTATCCACTTGCTTACCACCCGATAGAAACATACAAAATCTGAAGAGAAACATATATTGTATGGTCTTGGATTTGAGTGACTGCTTAGCTTGTCCCACAAATGTAGATGAAGCGTGTTAAGGAAACAGAAAGTATAAATTCTATCAAAAGTGAAGAACTTATATCGTGAAAACTTCAATGTTGACAGTTGCTTTCAAAACTAGAAATGATTAAGATATATTATTATATACAGAAATGTAGGAAAATAATAATATATATATTTTGTATGAATACATAAAAGAGTTTTAAATGCATACTTCCTACAAATCACAAATAAATTATATCAATATTTTGTAAGATGTAACGCTAAAATTTCCTGGATTTAAAAAGAAGTGCAACAACTTTGTAACCAAATATTGTAGGTAGTAATATTAATATGATAGCATGAACTCAAAATTATTTCCCAGCCTGCTGTAGTACGCTGATTCCTATTTCGAGGTATTAAAATCTCTCAATGAAGTAGAACCATATTTTAAAAGGTATTTTGTTTTCTATAGTGACCGGTCACTTTCAGATAAGTTACCTTAATTATTATGCGTGCAAGCTGTTAATCATTGTTTCTTAGTAGTAAATCAGCTCGTCTAAATCTCAGATGACACTACAAAATCTAAGCATTTAATTTTAACGTGCAAAGTTTGTGCAAAACTTTGATCTGTGAATCCAGTGTAATCGTTTCTGAATAAAAGAAAAGAAAAAGAAAAAAAAAATACCAAATGAGTTTTAGATCCCACGTGCTCTTACCGTCTAGATATTGAGAGAAGCATTTTCGAAACTATAGCGTTAGTTTAGCATCAGACAGCGAGTATATTTGCATGTTGCAGGATGTGATTATATACAAGAAAAAATCTGAGTGTTTGATTCCTCCTAATAATATAGTTTATTCTACGATCATATGGATTATTTATGTTCTGTTCCAGAGCCAAGAAAATCACAGACGCATTTATATACGTATATTTATATACGTACAAAATTAGGCACTCGCGGTGCCCCAGAACGGTTGCGATCTAATGATGGAAACAAGTAAAAGATATGTGTGTGTGTCTGTGCGTGTGTGTATGTTTGTGTGTGTGTGTGTGTGTTTGTGTGTGTGTGTATGTGTGCGCTCGCGCGTGCGTGTGTGTGGAGTGGTGCTTTAATTGTAACAGATTGTATAGTTTCTTATACACTGAGAAAGTTTCAATGATAAAATATCGAAGTAGTGTTTTCCAACTATGTTATTTCTATCATTTATAGGCTTATCGTTTCAGTATATCAGACATTGTTTTCAACACCGAATTAATCGAACCCACGAGATATTTGTTAATTAAGTTAAGCTGCCATTAGTTCCCGTGAGAAATCAAAAATAAGCAGGTGTTTCAATATACGCAAATATTTATTGTGAAATAAATGAAAAATTATACTTTAGATATTATTTGATTTTCACAAATTATTCAGAATATCAATTACATATCACGTAGATATGTGCGTGACCTATTTCTCGTAGCGGAATATAACAAATACATATACTTGGAAACGAAGTAAGATTAGTTAATATGACAAAATTTATATATATATATATATATATATATATATATATTACCTAATTGAAATTAAATCATTTTTCTCATATTTATTGTATCAAAGCGATGGCAAAGAGTAGATGACGAATAATATTGTAGATAATATGATAAAATATATTGATGTTTTTCAGTCCGGAGATACACCGCTATGATAAACACACATTTGGAAAATGATACGAACATGATGAATGATACAGAATTGAAAATGGTATCTAACACAGCCAGCACATGCGTTTAATGTACGTGAATGAATATTTTTCTTCCTTTCAAAAATATATGATTCCATATGTTTTGTTAATGAGATGTTTCATAGAGTGCTGAAAGATTTTTGTAATTAAGACTAGCAGTATAATATGTGATGTATTATTTTTGTTAATATATATTCTGAAGCAAAAAAAAAAAACATACATATCGTCGATTTATAACACGAGAGCCGGGTATCCACAAGCATATATTAGAAATATAGCATACACAGTTATTACAACAGAGCAACAAACACACACACACATATATGCACGCGCGCGCACGCACAAATACACATATATATATATACATATATGTATCATACTGATCTTTAAGACAGAATGTGTATTGTTAATATATGCATATAATAACTAACGATAGACATAAGCACACAGTATAGATTGACTAAATAATAGAATGCTTTCCCGAAAGCATATGTATATGAATATATATATATAAGGATGAGTGAATTTTCTTTTGTTTACAGTTAACACGGAACATTCAATAAACAGTTACCAGGGTAGCAAAATCCACGCAAGTAACAAGGATGTAGCAACCTGTTCAAAGGCAAAACTCCGGCTTAACGTGCAGTAGTTTGTATAGTATAAATAAAGAAATGGAGTTAAACGCAGGTGTTATTCAAATTCTTTTACTTCCGACATATTTCGAAGACAACATATGTTTGCGACTAATGGACATTTGATGAAGTTTCACTCCAGAACTGGAATAGGATTCCCGCCTCTGTATCATGAATGGCTATGTGAACCACTCCAACCGAAAACCAGAGTTTCCTTCGACTACTACATAAAAAGTATTCAGAAGAATATGTTATTTAGATATATATTTTATTTTAGTTCTTTATACTATTTTACGCTAGTTTATACTCTTTTACATTCAAAATTCACAAATTTCCTTACTGAAATTATGAATTATATTCCTTTCGAAAATATCACTATGATTACAAGACTTCTTTGTTGACGATATCTTCTCAGTGGTCTGCACCAATTTTCAAATTACTGTAGTCCGTTTTTCCTAATCATAACGACGTATAACTGGCCGTGTGTAAACATCGGAGTGGTTAAAAATACACCTACACCATCTAAAATTTGGCTCTGTGCCTTGTTTGCTGAGAATGTTCTAGCGGAACCTTTAGGGTTGCTAAAAATCAAACTAAGACTTTCCTCTTACTGTTCTATGCGAATAACGTCTGGATGTTATGGTACCATGGGTCATTTTGATTGAAGAATATGAGATGTAAACAACAGCCACTACGATTAGCCGTTTCGAATCCTCGAGATTGTTACACTTCAATAAGCACTAAATAATCATCCATACTATATACTGACACACACCTTTTCCATTTTATTTTCGCTATTAAACGTACTCGCGACCCCCTTCGCATCTACCTTGGAGCCACGAACTATGCGATGAAAATACGGAGTTACACGTGGTCGGCGAATTTTTAATAACAATGCGAAGAATTGAAAAATGGATGTCAAACAAATAATCATATATTCTGATGTTTTAATGCTAAAAATCTTCCTGCCGCCGTCGATGTAATCCCGAAAAATATATTAACCAGTGTTCCAGCCATCTAGCCGTGAAGAGGAAACTGACAGACAGACTGACAGACGGACATTACGATAAGATTCAAGTCTGAAAGGACCATGAATTTCCATTTGGTGCATCTGGCTGGGCAACAGCGTATCTACATGAAATATATATAAAT
>NC_068985.1:90979662-90982908 GCF_001194135.2 Octopus bimaculoides
GTTATATACATATACATATATATATATATATATATATATATATATATATGTATGCGTTTGTGTGTTTGTGTTTGTCCCCCCACCATCGCTTGACAACCAATGCTGGTGTGTTTACCTCCCCGTAACTTAGCGTTTCGGCAAAAAGAGACCGATGGAATAAGCACTAGGCTTACAAAGCATAAGTCCTGGGGTCGATTTGTTCGACTAAAGGCGGTGCTCCATCGTGGCCGCAGTTCAATGACTGAAAGAAGTAAAAGTGTAAAAGGGTATACACACACAAACAAAAAAAAAACATACATGTACACGAAAGTGAAAATATTTGTTACTGAAAACTTTTAAATAATTAGAATTCTTTTTCCTCGTATAAGGGAGAAAACATAAACGATTGAACAAGTAAACAATATGTCTTCGATGAAATACTTGTTCGTAAGATATATGTATTACGTCAACTATTAGTTATTCATATGTAATATTTTTCTTAAGACAAAGTATGTAACATCCTCACGATGACACACGATATAAATAATGGTTCGTGATTGTAAATATAACAAGAGTTGCAAACAATATTAACATCATATCCCAAGGCAAATTAGATGATAAATTATGCAAAAATGTTGGTGGACAGAATGTTTATAAGTATTTTACTCAAAACATATATGATTCATCAATTATGTAATGTAACATAAAATATATACAACAATGACAATTTTATACATCCATAAGGCGACGAACTGGCAGAAAGGTTAGCAAGCTGGGCGAAATTCTTAGCGGTATTACGTCTGTCTTCATGTTCTGAGTTCAAATACCTCTGAGGCCTAATCTGCTTTTCATCCTTTGGAGATCGATAAATTAAGTAGTATTTGCGTACCGTGTGATCTCATCGACTGGCACTCCTATCCTCAAAATTTCGGGCCTTGTTCCTAGAGTAGAAAATAATATTAATCATCCATGCATGCATACATACATACATACATACACACATAAACATACACAAACATACGTACATACACACATACATACCTATATAAAGATATATAGGTTCTGTGTCAAGACCCAAAGCATGGCAACTTGGGCAAGTGTTTTCCTTTAAAGCCTAAAGGCGACCAAAGCATCGTGAGTGGATTTGGTAGACGGAAAGTGAAAGTAGTCCATCGTGTATATATATATGTATGTATATATATATATATATATATATATATATATATACACACATATAGATATACATACATACATACATACATGAATATATATATATGTATGTGTGTGTGTGTGTATGTGTGTGTGTATATACGTTTATGTGCCTCTATTTTACCCCATCATATATATATACGCACATATATATGTACTGCATATGTATATTATTCATATATAAAGCAATCCTCACTCGTTGTACGTTTGTAGGTTAAGTATTAGGAAATGTTAGGATCTGTTAGTTAACTCAGATAACGTATTGTTAATTCAGATAACGTGGTGTTTGTTCTCAGAAACACGTTGTCGTTCAAGATGTTATATGCAAATGTCGCTGTTGTATCTCGCAGATATATATATATATATATATATATGACCGCTATATATCGTTATATATTGCTGCTATATCTCGACGTTGCCGTAGTAAGTATATATGTGACATAAATTCGTTGCATTTTCTGCAACTCATTACAGAATCGGGTGTTGTTGCTTAGTGGACTACTATCTCTATAGCGGTGATAATCCTATATGAAATATGGTGGCGCCAGGTTTGAGTGTTAGCATTATCAGGATTGTAGTCAAGGCGGTGAGCTGACAGAATCGTTAGCACCCCGGACGAAATGCTTAGCGTTATATCGTCTGCCGGTACGTTCTGTGTGTTCAATTCCGCAGACGTCGACTTTGCCTTTCATCCGTTCGGGGATGATAGATTAAGTGCTAGTGAAATCCTGGGGTTGATGTAATCGACTGGTCCCATCGCCAACAGATTCAAGTCCTTGTGGCTTCAGTAGAATGGATTATTTGGGTTTTAGTCTGTACGTATTTCAGTGGTAAATCTGCTTTTGAATATCGATCAGTCAAGTTTTAGATTTTCAGCTGCCAGTGATTTGAGGTTGACTGACAAGGAATACCTCTGCTGACAACAATAAGTCAGTTTATTGTTGCTCTTAAGAGATGCTCTCAGTTAATATTTATGCGTGATTCCTCGCTGAAATTGGTAATTTCGAGTTCCATGTGAGATGGGGGCCTATCAATGGTACCGTAATTATTAGTATAGTTAAATCGTCATTATTTTATATCCCAATTTATGAAACCATTTTACCACTCACTTTAGTTATAGTATATCCAAAGGAGATCTGCTAGTAGAATTGTTAGCCCGCTCGGCAACGTACGTAACAAGATTTCGTACGTTATTATGTTCTACGTTAAAACTCCGCCGAGGTCGATTTGCCTTTTATCCTAATGGGTCAAGATAAAACACCAGTTGAGCACTGGAGTCGATGTAAACAACTCGCCTCCCGCTCGAAATTACTTCACTTGCAACAAACTTTGAACCAACATAATATACTTACATATTTTTCTTTGTAGTGTATCATACGCTTTCGTATCAGAAAGTATCTGCTTCATCTATATAAATGATTCCCATGTAGCATTTTCTATGTTATTAAATGACATAGCTGACACAAATTCTTGCGAAAACGACTGGTTTAAAAACAAAAACGAAATGCCTCGTATGACATTTCAAGAATAGCAAAAATTCTTTTACAACCTTTTAGAAATTTATAGTTCACCTGAAGCAAGTTATATTATTGTTCAATAAATCCGTGGTGGAAGCATTCATTTTTTAAGTAAATATTTTTTCCCTGCTACGAAACGAAACCAAACAAACAATCGAAAGAAAGATCATTGCATAAAATGTTGCACGTTTAAGAACTTCAATTTTAATACTATACTGTAGGATGTATTCTCAAAGCGATCTGTGACAAACGTGCGATTCACTTTATTTCATAAGCAAAGATATACATACATACTCACATGTGTGTGAATGTACACCTGAGTGTGTGCTCACGCATTCATGTTCTTATGTATGAATATGTCTATATGTGTGAATGTGTGTGAGCGTGCACGCCACCCCATTTCACTATCTATCTATCTATCTATCTATCTATCTGCCTATGTATTAGCCTATCCATTTGTCTATCTCTCTATATATCTGTTCTCTCTAACTATGCATATATATATATATTTATATATATATATATATATATATATATATAT
>NC_068985.1:90983161-90985748 GCF_001194135.2 Octopus bimaculoides
TATATATATATATATATATATATATATATATATATATATCTTAGGATGCTAAACTTTTACTTTTAATACGAGTAGAAATGCATCGAATTTGAAGATGCAATACGAACCATTTAGATTTATTTGCTTTTACGTATTCCGTTTCACAGATTCCAGATCATGAATTATTCTTTGAGATACATGAATTTATAGCTATCACGAATTCGTTTCGTGTCAGATCAAATTTTGCTACTCATTCCATAGTTTTGCACTGATTTAAGCTCCAAATTACCGTTGATTAAGAAACATTTTCCTTAAACGAATGTAGTTATGATTCCCTTCAAAGAATTTGGCTAGTATTGCGTAGGGCTGTCCTCTTAAAATCATGTGACACTATAAATTATAATTCTGACGGAAGTGTTTAATCAATGCAAAGTTTTATGTGACAATACGTGGTATAGTCCCGTATGTCAATATGTCACATTATGAACAATATGTTTCTTTACTTTTATCGCTTCTGGTACCATATTTACAAAGTGTCACATGAAAAACTCCCTCGAAGATAAAGGCCTTGGGTACTAGTGCAATCATCACTCAAACTGACTTACGGAAATAACGTGTTCTTTCAAATGACGCAGTTACTGAATTAAATAACACTGTCATGTTGATAAAATCGTCTTTTATATACTAATATTTGGCAGCGAGAAATAGGTCACGTTGGAATAACGTGTTCAAAAAGTCTCTCTGTAGTGATTTTTTTTTTTTTATCCTGACTCTTTATTTCAAAAGTTCTGTAGAAGAGTCAGCTTGTGCATTGAAAATGATGGACGACACTTTCAACACCTGTTATAAAGTTTTGTTTTTAAAGACTTGTAAGATTCTAATATATTCTTTTATAATCTTATACCATCTTATAAATATTAATTTTGCAATCAAAAATTGATTGCGGAGAGACTTTCTGAACACTGTATAAACTTAAAGCGATTCGCAGAACCTGACAATAGAGCATCGTCTATCAGCAATTCTCAGCATCTTTGAACCAATTTATTGTACAGAATATTCTAATCTGTATGTGTTTATTTCTAAATAATGATTGAAACACACTTTCGATTCTGTTATACTAATGGATTTCATTGCGTCATATATTACAATGACTTCTTAAATATCTAAAATATAATCTGTTAGAAAACATTAGCATCTTCGTATCGTCATTCACATCTAATAAGTTGGCTTCGTTAGTTACAATTACTACGTTATATGATTTCTCTCATTAGCCTCGTTCTGTGTCTACGATAATATCCGTCAGAAGCACAGATAAACATCTGTACTTATGTAGACATGTAAACACACACACACACACACACACACACACACACACACACACACACACACACACACACACACACACTCTCTCTCTCTATCTCTCTCTCTCTCTCTTTCTCTCTCTCTCTCTCAAACGTACACTACACACATAATTACGTTGCTTAATATAACTAGAAGTTATCACGTGGTACGAAACACCTTTGCTTTCCTATAAAATGTAGAGTATGTAAAATGCAAATAGATATGTTGTTTCCTGAATTATTTTATAAATAGGAATAAAACCAATCCAACGTTTACGAATGAGAACACTTCTAACATTAGGTGTACTGTTGGCATACATAGCATGGTTACCAATATATTCAATCTTTAAGTTATAAATTTTACCATTAAGTGTAGAGGGATTCAGAATAAATTAGTTTCAATAATTTTATGTAATGCTTAATAGCAGTTATATTTTTCGAAACTAAACAGGATACACACGCAAATATAACAATGCCAGATTGTTTAAAAAGCAATTATGATATGTTTTGATCGGGGTAACTGAATTAAATGGTTTGATGGATGGATTGAAATGGGTGTATTGAAATTAAATAAAATTAAACATTGATAGTTCTTTCGTGAGGAAAACGGGAATTGCACCGAAACAGAAAGTTATATATTTTAGTAAACGCTGAGTAAACGTTATTTCAATCGTGTAAATGTATCATTACAATAGCAATTTAAATTTTGCAGAGAAATGACGAATGCCATAAATGATATAACTTAAATATCAATATAAAAAAGTCGAATGAATCGTTTTATGTGTAATGTTATTCCGTTACAATCTATATAAGTGATAATTTGAACAAACGATGGCGTATCAACGGAATGCGATTGTAGACGCAGAAAATATATCATTTACTTATATTGTAAATTATTTTTATTCTAATTTATTGCAGAATATATAGTGCTGATTGCGTAGTTGTATATACCGCAGTATGTATGTGTGTCAGTGTGTCTGTGTGTGTTCGAATATATAATAATTTCCATAGAGGAGGCAAGCCTAATACATCGAGCCGTGTACTCAAACCCGGAGCATGACACCTTAGGTAAGTGTCTTCAGCTAAAGCCTTGTGAGTGGATATGGTAGACGGAAACCGAAAGGAATTTATCATATATATATATATATATATATATAGTTTTAGGGAAAATAACCAATTTTCAAGAACTCATCGATGAAAATCCACTATCACATATAGAAAAATTAATAATTAAAAGCACAATAAATGAGTATAATATAAAGTAAAGT
>NC_068985.1:90987964-90988685 GCF_001194135.2 Octopus bimaculoides
ATAGAAATTTGAGGACATTCTGTAGATGGTTTCTCAGATGAATGATGGCTGGGCGCCTCTCATGAATGGGAAAATTGAAGATGCGCCAAAAAGCCTCATTGGTACTTGGAAACTTATACGAAAATTAAAATGGGGATTAAATGAAAAAAATGATTTACGTGAATATCCTCACAACAGTAATTGAAATAAATGGCGATTGTGGAACCCCCCACGTACGCACGCACGCACGCATGCACGCACGCACGCACGCACACGCACACAGAGTATCACACATCAGATGAAATGGACGTGTGTGTGTGTGTGACAGAGAGAGAGAGAGAGAGAGGGAGAGAGAGGTCATGTATACGTATATGCATAAATATGCATAGATCTTTGTGTGGGAGTGCGTGTGTGCGTGTGTATGAAAGAGAGAGATAGAGTAAATACAGCATGCACGCTACGTCAATACCGGAAGTCGACATATCATCACAAGCATGTAAGCATTTGGTACAAAAACGTCAAAGTAGAGAGCGACGCTTATTGCCGTTGTTACGTCAATACCAGAAGTTGACATTGAGGAACCTTTTTAAAGAAGTGAATCATAAATATAAAACAATATTATTTATTTTTAATAAAAAAATAAAATGAAGAGCCTAGCATTTATCCGAGGTCAAATTATTCATGCATCACATGTATGGAAGCATTTCGTGAAGTCGATTTCACGTGAAGAGCGAATACACAG
>NC_068985.1:90990095-90995014 GCF_001194135.2 Octopus bimaculoides
TATATATATATATATGCATACATACACACACATACCCATATACACAAGTATAAACGTGTGCGCGCGCACATATCATAAGCGTTTCTATATATTTATGACTCTCTTTTTCCAACGTGTGTTTATGTGAGTGCAAGCAAGTCTGGACTTTTGTAAACTATATACAATATAATAAATTAAGGTATAATTCATTATCTGCCATCTCATGATAATCAGACATACTGATAAAATTTGAATCGATTATTAAGAAAGTTGTCATAATTATTGTGTAATTATAGAAATTTTTATTGATAGGGTATCAATAGTCCACTCTGGCGATTTGGCAAAACTGACACTTTCAATTAACAAATTAAATTTATTCAACAAGCGCCTCTCAAATACTACAGCTTTCCATTAGCTGTCTCCAGGACAAAAATACCTAAACTAAGAAAAATGAAGAGAAATCACTGAATAAAATCGCAAATTAGTATCAAATACATTCTAAATGCACGATATTGAGTCTATTGAAATGTCTATACAACCCAAGTGCAGAACGTGTGCCAAAGATTTTAGAGTAATTATTATTATAAAATATAGAATTAATAGATATGTTGTAAATGCTTAAAATTCACTTTATGTAAACCGAGAATAAACCCCAGTACAGAATATGATTTCGATCGAATATCAAAACATGAACACATTACTTGGAACATGTCCATATATTTTCCATTATCGACAAGTGCACTCCAAATACTGTAGGCATCTTTCTTGTCGGAAATAAGCGAATGCTGTAACTGATAATGTTAAGTAGTAAATGATGGTGTTTATCGAATCAAAGCTTCTTTGAAAATATTGGTAAATGACAATATATAAAATACCAATTGCTACAAAAATCTAACCATTATAGTATAAAGTGCCAGCAGAGAAATATAAGTGGTATGGTGGAATCACAGCATTGAGAAGTAGATTAAGCGTATTGTGACCAGCAGGTATTTTGCCTGGTGGTACTAGCGCTTAGAAAACAGAATATTAGAGGAAATGATTGCGATAATTGTTTACCATTTATACACTAATTGCATATCTTATTATCCAACTAATTCATAAGACCACGAAAACTGAAGCAACATTTTAGTAGACAACATGCTATTTTCTATTTTCCAATATTGCTATAGAGAGGTGGAAAATATTTCAATATCGTATTTGGAAAGCATTATATATAGGTATATGTGTGTGTGTCTGCAAAGGACAGAAAGCTTATTTAGTACGATTAGGTACCTAAGAGCAGATAAATTTGAGTCCATGTAACTTAAAGTTCCGCACGGTCGTCGCAGGAACCTTAATCGCTGCGAGTTTTAACGAGTTTTGAAACTGCAATTTCATGTGAGTTCAAATTCCACCGATGTCAACTTTCCCGTTTGCATTTTTGGGGTCGAAAAAGTAAATATCAATTGATGTCTGAGATCGATATGATCATCTTACCGACTTACTCGAACTTGCTGGCCATGTACTAAAATTTGACTAATTATGACTAACGCTAATATATGTAGTTTAAATTGCGCGCGTTATTTAACGTATAAGTTTTTATATCTATTTATACGAAACAGGAAACAATGACCTTGTCCTCCTGAGCTATTTAAACATCAACAATATGTTTGACAACATGGAGGTTTAACCACCATTTAAAAATATTTCACATAACTATATTATCAGTTTAATTCTCTTATTTTTATTTTGGTTTTCATATCAGTGATAGAAATCAATCATTGTAGCTATTATGTTGTTTACACATAATAATTTGTGCCAAGATACGGAATCGAATATTTGTAATTGTAACACAGATATGAAATTATTATGTGTGTGTGTGAGTGATAAAGAGAGAGAGAGAGAGAGAGAGAGAGAGAGAGAGGCAGACAGACAGAGAGAGACAGAGAGAGAGAGCGTGCATGTGTGAGAGTTGTCGAGGAAATAAAATGCAACAAGTCTGGATCATGTCTGACCATATTTCTTATGAAGTTTAAAGAACGAAACACGGAAATTTATATAAATTTTTGTTGTATTAGTAATGCCAATAATTAGTAATTTAAAATAATTGAAAATAGATGAGACACTTGAATATTAATTGAATATTAATTTTAACAGTTATTCGGACTAGAAATTTATGTGTTATTATTAAACCTATAATGTTAAAACAACTAAATTAAGTTTGTAAAACTCATTAGATTTATGCAATACGAAAAGAAACAAAAGATTTCCGTTTTATCGATGATGATTATGAATCTAACTTTGCATATTTATGCGCATGTTAACAGATGCGGCAATTATCTCTGATTGAAAATAATGAATCAATTATTTTATGAATGATAAAAAGACAATAATTTGAATCAGGTCGTAGGTTGTAAAACTGTATCAAAGAACGTATGAATTCACAGGCAAAAACTTGTGACACACACTCACCATTCACACAATCACGCGCGCATGCTTTCATACACTCGTGCACGTATATTATTTTCACCAAATACGCATGTATATGTGCATATGTATGTGTATGTGCGTGTGTGGGAGTAAGTATGACTATCTGTAACATTCACTTTCTGCTTGCATATATATAATACAAACAGGAAAACGGAGGGTGAATACAGCACCATGGATTCTAACTTCATTGCATGTAAATGATTCCGTATGAAAATATGCACAATATTTCACTTGGTTATATTGAAGCGCTATTTCATATGTTCACCATCAAATCAAGCATTCTCATACTATGCGACGAAAATGTTGCTTATATATTAGAGGAAACATGACAATATGTATGTTATAATAATAATAATTATGATAGAATATTTACGATAGGAAGAACACCTTACAACTAAATACTGTTCTTACGTCTTGATTCAACACCGAACTGCCCATTCTATTCTGATTTACTAAATAGGACTATTAGGTCTACTGAGACAAGTATGCCACATCTTACTTTTTTTCTATGGCTCCACCCATTTATAATCTTTTCAATTATGCCCTGACATATAATAAAATATCTCGACATATGAAATGTATTTTGCATAGAGTAGGATACTGTTTCAGCATAAAATGAAAAAAATACATTATTGTATGTTCACTCTGTGGTTTACGCAGACATGAAAGCCTACTAACAATGTTATTTTCCAAAGCAGCTGATGACTTGATAACAGAAATTGAGTACTGGGCTGGAGAAAGAGATTGTACGGTTTTTAAGTGGAAATAAGACAACAAAGTTATTTAGTAAATCAATAATATAATAACCGCTTTATTTCAGTATCCTCTGCCATCTTGTCGGTAGACTGATTATTCTCTGCTCAAAATATGTCCTGCTTTATAGGCGAAATTCTTGACGAATTATACATTCGCTTTAGAATTGAAAGTCTTTTATTATCCAATCTAAATATTTAAACATAGTTAAAAGACATATTTATTATAAATTTGAAACAGACTTCTCCGGAATGTGGTACACACATGTTCATCTTATATGTAAGTGTATATATATATATATATATATATATGCGAGTAAAAATAAATACCAAAAAAGGTGTTTTGTATGATTCTGTATAGAGGAATATATTATTTTGTTTAACAGAGTTCCAACACTGTTTTTTATGTTTTATTTATATTCCTGCAAAACCAATGTGGGATATAGAATATGGAATATACAATATATAATATAAAATAATAATGGATGGTACAATGAAATAAAGTATTGAATGTCTTATTGAATATATGGAATATGTCTTATTGAATAGATGAAATATTGAGTGTTCAATATAAAGGATTAAATATATATACATATATATATATATATACATATTTGTGTGCTTGCGTATGTGTGCGTTACCTCTGGTAATTTTTCTTTTAATTGCGATGGTAATTGGAGCTATTATGAATGATAATTAGGTAGTAAGGCAAGCACTGATGGATTGAAAGTAAAGTGGTTCCTATTGATTAAATGTATAGATGTAAAGATGCGTTAAAAGCCTTGTAATGAAGTGTGTCAACTTCACGTTTTTGGTTTCAATAAAGAATATAATTAGCTGATGAGTTTATTTGGTCGGCAGATGTGTAAGTAGGTTTAAATTTTGTTGATGTTATTTCAACGCCATTTGGAAAATCTAATTTGTTTGTTTTAGAAAAAAAGCGATGGCTTATATACATAACTCAGTCTAGCGTTTAAAATGTGATTAGGTGTGTTTATTTTGGCGTGTCAGCTTTTGGTAATGGAGATTTTACTATAGAAATGTGGTTCTCTTGTCGTTTTGAAGGTTCACAAAAGAATATAGGTAAGCGGAAAACATAGCTGGTCAGCGGATTTTTGTTGGAAGTGAAATTGGGTTTATGGTCCTTTATACTTGGATACAGGCATTTTGGTATTAATATGTCTGTTCTAACATCTATTTTACGGGTGTTAGCTAATTTTGTGGTTGTGGTGTTTATAACGGTTAAACTATATATTTATTTTATGCGCTGGAGATTCTATTAGAACGAAAGCGGTTATAAGCGGTTTGGCGTATCTGGCAGTGTGTTTGTGTAATCAGATTTTACAAACAAATATGTACCTCTTTTCTTGTAGTCAATTTTCTACTTCAGTTCTTTCTGCTGTGAGTTATTTTGCTTGTTAAATTTTATTTCCATGATAATTGCAAATAGATCACCTTCAGCGGATTGAATTAATGGTTTAGGCAGGGGATATTACACTGTCGTGAATCTTTTGTCGCTGGCGGCTTCTTTCCATATAGGCCTTTCTGTAAGCGACAAATGTTTAAAGACTCTTCACAAAACAATTGGCGTTGCTGGTATAATGTTTGCAGATTTTGATCTTTGGTTGATATCGGTATATTTTATATAACAATGTGCTATGTATGTTGCTGATTTTCTCCCCGATTTCAATTCATGTTAGAAATATATATATATATATA
>NC_068985.1:90995916-90998367 GCF_001194135.2 Octopus bimaculoides
ATATATATATATATATATATATATATATACGCACACACACACACACATACATATGTATATATATATATACAGTCAATCAGTCTGGGAATGTCCCCACCGCTGCTTTTTGGGCAATTATGATCTCTGCGAGCACGTCTTAATACAATTAGGTGCTTTGGCGGCAGTATTGGAGCATGTAGCTCATATTTATAGCAATGATATTCCTACTAACACCCTCAGTCATATTTAATGACATTTATGGTCTTCCATTTCACTACACAGTGCTTACAATTGCCTGCATTATTTGTTATATATAATAACGAATTAGAATCAGCGCTAGCATTGTAAATATTAGCGACTGCACATATGCATTATATGTGTTTGTTGTTCACCTGCTCTATTATAGTGCGTTGGTGGAGGGCACCTACGTGCCAGCGAATCACCAAAGTGTCCTTCTGTACATTGAGTATGTATGGTCGATCATATATATTTGTGTAGGTGTGTGTGCATGTTGTGTGTGTTGTATCTGTGTGTATGTGTGTGCGTGCGTGCGTGCGTGTTTGTGTGTGTGTGTGTTTGTGTGTGTGTGTGTGTGTGTGTGTGTGTGCGTGGCTTTGTCTGTGCTTACGCTGTTTGTGCGTATATGTACCTTCGTTTCTATGTTCACATGATGGATGCTTCTGTGAAGAGAAATATTGATACTTATCAATGCAGAAGTCAAGGAATAATGTAAAGTGTGCGAAGAAAAGCATTCAATATTTTTGAGAAAATGAAATGTCTTATGCATTTTACGTAAAACTTCACAACAGACATTCTCCTATATGACAAGTAAACAAATCTGTAATTCTTACCTTTTAGAATCTGTAATCTGACATTGTATTGTTCACAAAATGCGTTATTAAACAATTAAGTACACTTGTAATTATTGAATATGAGCTAGACTTACACACCTATCAAATTTCAATAATGTAATTATATACGCCGTCATGCGCTGCCCAATAAATCTGTTCCACTGTTTGCTTAGCTTAGGATATGGCATAATGCATTCGATTGATTTTTATGAACACAAAGAATATAACGCTGGTGAAAATACATGAAGTATAAAATAATAAGAGCCACAATAAGCTGCATTTAACTAGAATGTCTAAAGTGATATGCGAAATTAAAGTAAATTGTAGTACAATGTAGACATTTATCCAGACATTCTTCGATGAGTGACATATATTCAAATCATATCGTGATGGAAAATGAAAGAAAATTATATTGGCGCTCGAATTATAAACGAATAAATATAAAGCAATATATGCGATTTATTTTTTCCAGAAAATACAGCATTTTTATTCTTTATTTATTTATTTTTTTTTTATTTATTCAGTTGCTGCAAATTGATATTTTTCCTACATGACATCGTTAATGAAGCAACAATTGTACGTATGATGTCCAGCTTATTTCAGTAAGAAACCCGATTTTTTTTTTTGTACAATTGTATACAGAAACTGATATAATAGTCTGTTAAAGCACATGAATGCTGCTAGTTTCATTAAGAATCTGAGACTTATAGCTTTGTGACGATTCTCGTGTAATTTACTTTTGATTGTCGATTCCATTTCTTTGTATTGTAGGTCCACATGGCGCTAAAATAAATTCGCTTATTATTACGATATGAAATATGAAGAATTTCCCCAAAGTAAGATGTTATTCTGATTCCACCAATTACACACTACACGGCAGTAGGCAGAAATGTTCTCACTCCAATGACAGAAATGCGAAAAATGTAAAATAAAAGAAATGTATTTAAAATTACATTGGTACAGCATAGAAAATATATAGAATACATTATGAAGTATATAATTTGTTTAATATCTTATATCAAATAATTTTTTAAGTTACTAACATCAAAGGAAACTTTAACTCAGTGACCTTTTAAACGTATATACTAATTTAAATTATATTATAGTAAATTTGGTATAGCATAACGTAGAATATTTTAAAAGCATTTCCATCAAAGTTCACTTCTTAACGTAAAAATGTTTCATCTTCTGACCTATTCAAAGAATTTAGAAATTCTGAAATTCAAAGGAAAATCTGAAAATATCGATTTGAATGGTGATAGGTCAGTGGAGTCGTTGTGTAAATGTTAAGGTAGATGAGTAAAAGCAACGGAGCTTATATCATAAGCAAAACCGGTACGTAGAAAGGATGCTTGTATATGTGTCCCTGTTTAATCTAAATTATTTTATAAATGTATCTTTGTATGTATGTGTGTGTGCTTGTGTATATGTGTGAGTGCATGTGTTTGTATTAAATATTGGTATATGTGCGTCTGTGTATGATTAGTGTGCGTTAATATTTTTCTGTGTGGGGTCTTGTGAGAGTCGGAGAATCTGCTAATTGCTATAAAATTAACGGTGTGCAATAACGCTTGAAAGCACACACTGACATATATATGTATATATATATATATATATATAT
>NC_068985.1:90998739-91006325 GCF_001194135.2 Octopus bimaculoides
TATATTGTTATGATGAACAGTTGTATATTTATATTGACCCGTATAGTATATTATAACGAGTTAAGAAATTACATTTGAAAGCGCACAGCACGAAACCATGACCGGTGGTTATGAATTATAAATAAAGAAGGAAACATTAAAACTCTAGGTCTATGTACCGCAATGTAAAGGCCTTCGTAGATTGTCCCTGTGTCACTGATATGGGGTCCATCTGTTACCCCCACTTTTAACGACAGACATTATTATCTAAATTTCCAAATGAATATGTTTGACTTGGAATTGTTTTTAATATTACTACACATTATTCATCTGCAGTTAAAGCTATTAAAGAAATAACCCGTATTACACCATTCATACGTTATATACAAGTAATTGCAGTTTCACGTTGTCGCATACAAAACTTCTGATACAACTGCTGTGATATAATTTCATCATGTGTATATGTAACTACAACATTTTCTCGCATGTACTCGCATTTTTTAGTATGAAAGATATCTTACATTCAATGAAATTCGAGGTTAGTTTAAGATCATGATTCTCCCACTCCCGTATTCTCAGTCTGTTGAATTTGTTCTGGTATATCTTATCGTCTTTTAGATCTTCACAGTAGTATGTTCATCAAGAGATGCTAGACATTAGCTTTATATGTGTAGACAAATTATTGTTTATAAGATTCTGATATTCACAGTAAGACAGTAAGTGTTCGTCTGCCAACATCGTTGTAACAGGTGTATCTTCTATGTATGGAAATACGTTTACTAATGTAGTCATCTTATTTATATTGACGAATTGTCTGCCAGTCTCAAAATGTTGCCATCAGGCGGTATGACATCATAACCTCAGATGAGATGATAATGAGAAAAATAAAGCAGATATTTAATTAGGCATACACCACTGCTCCGTTTCTCTCTTCAAACTGCTCTGTTGTGGAAGATTAGTACCAAACTTCCGATTTATTACAGTGCAGAAGCTGCATAATAGCAATTAGACTTTATCAGCAGCCGGGTTTGGCTAGGACTTATTTACGGTAACAATAGCATTGGTGTAGCACAAAAACATTAGCACGACTTTGTTTTGAAATTCACGGCACCGAAAAGTGCTTCAACACAAGATTACACCGGATGAATGAAAACCTGATGGAAGCTCTGTTAGACGGCAGGAGTTTGATTTTAGTTTAGGCAGATTTCATATATACCCCTATGATTTCTGAATCGTTGTAGCCACCATATATGCAAAGAGTAAATGTAAAATATTTTTAATCTATTTTAACGATACACTTTGGATATAAGGGATTTGAAGTGTATTAATCAAGGCACACAGTTAATATCAAAATCTCAGCCCAAGATTTCATAGCTGGCCGTTATTACCTCATTTAATGCAAGTTATCTTATTATCAAGCAAGGTATTCACAACCGTGAACACAAAATGTTTTGTAAATGCATACAAAAATCGATCCCTCATTCACATTATTCACTCTCATTCTATCTACCACGCATGACTATTTGGTAGGAAGTGTCCTTCCCAGCTACAAAGTTTTAGGTTCATTCCTACAGCGTGGGTTTTAGGTGCATGGTTTTAAGTTCATATCATAGCGTCAGGCTGAAGAATTTCTTGTGAATTGGGTTTGTAGATGGATACTGATATACACGTTTGTCTGTGTTTGTTTGTGTGTGTATGTGTGTGTGGGAGTGGATGTTTATTTGTGACTTAGTATTTGTGTGGTACCCCATCGCTGCTTGAAAACCGGCGTTGGTATGTCTACGCACCATAACCTAACGGGTCGCGAAAAATGTCCGGCATAATAGTTACCAGGATTTAAAAAGTACAGCAGTCAATTCGTTTGACTAAGATTTTTCCACGGGATGACCCATGCAGCCTCACGGTGAACTAACGACTGGAATTCAAACGGTGACCCTTAACGTTTCTATGTTACACCGAATCTCCCTGAGAACAACGTTAAGGGTAGACCTCTCTAAAGAGTGATCAGCTTGTTGCGGGTTGATTTCATGAGAAGGCTGTTCCATTGATCGGATCAATATATTTCTGAAGCATTAAAATTTGATATCAATAATATCAACAAACCAAATAACTACGAATATTAACAATACTTCTACTCATGGATTCGTTATTTCTGTCTTTTGTTTGAATAAGAAATCCTACACATTAGTATGTTATTGAATGTGTGCGCACTCATCTGCAAATTTGTCGGTGATTTGATGTGAATATATGCGAATAATTGCTCTACTTGTGCAGAATATAATAGTAGAGTAAGCCGTTAAATTTTCTTTAAGAGAGCGCCTCTCTATAATTGTCTAAATAATTGTCGTGAAGTATTTGTGACAATTAAAGTGTATTAGTTTCACTTCTAAAAACGCATACGTCCAAATTCACACACGCACGCACGCACATCTATGAATTTACTGTACATACATACATACATAGATAAACATGTATATGTGTGTATGTGTATATATTTTAGTATGTGCGTCTATGGTTGTATGTGAGTGTGTGTTGCGTGTGTTTGATGTGTAGGGATTGAAATGGCGGTTACAGGAGAAACACGGGAATCCTCCCTGAAATTCACTCGGCACTTGTTACTGCCTTTGAATTGCTCGTTATTATTTTGTATAAGAACCAAAATGTATAAATACTCAACAAATCCCAACTTTGCCTCTTTTCAGCTGATGTTAGGCTCGGTACCAGCTCCTGTAGGTGCTGGCACGAACGTAACCCCGATAGACTAACAGTGAGTCCCATTGCAGAGTAAGATCTAAAACGAAAATGTCCATTGAAAGTTACATACCGTGTTCTGAATGAATCCTTACATTGTCAACATTGTCAGCACTTAGAAATTCACGAAGACTTCCCTGAAAGACGGTAGATTTTAATATCAATCGATGCAGATTTAATAGTTTACAATAGTTTTGTAACATTAGGTAGGAACAAATAGAGCATCATTGTAAAGCGTAAGCAATAACAACAGCGAAACAGATGGAGAAAAGGAAGCGTCGTCTATGCTACCTTTATTCACAGCGTTATCAGTTGAGATGGAATCTGATAGGTTGCCAATAACATTAACACAATGTTTACGAATCATGTCGACAAACAGGTGTTCATTTTTTATCATTTCTAAGATTTCCAGTTTAACGTACAAAGGCTGTTTCAATTTATCTGCATTGCACACACACATGCACAGACATACGTACACACACACATACATACACACACATGCAAACACACACACAAACACATAAATATGTACACATACACACACAACCACACATACAGACACCCATACATACACACTCATACATACACAATCAAACATACGCACATACATATAACTGAACTTCATAAAACAAATATATGCTGTGATGTTTACTCTTTATTGTCCTCATTCGAGAAGAAAATTATATAAGCCTTTCTTCTGTCCCACGTGAATCCTACGATCGATCCATTGTCTCAATGCAGCCAATAACTTTGTTAGACTATAACAAATTATGAAATACAGAAAAAGTAAACGGGATTCCAAAATGCATAATTTTTATTTTATACGTTGCCAGCATGGATACATCAGTTAATGTCTTATTTCATATATTTGCGAGACTGAGTATTCATTTCACGCAGAAAATTTGTACGTTAAATTATACTCCCACCTCATTGATAGTTATAAATAATTTATATCGTAGGAAATTAAGAAAAATACCGATCTAAATGTCGAAGACA
The DNA here is from genome assembly GCF_001194135.2 of Octopus bimaculoides. NCBI lineage: Eukaryota > Metazoa > Mollusca > Cephalopoda > Octopoda > Octopodidae > Octopus > Octopus bimaculoides. The sequence goes on from NC_068985.1 coordinate 91,002,466, forward strand.
TGAATGTATTTCATGTCAAATTTCCAATCTGAAGATTGTTGGTGGCTCATAGAAAGAAAACATATGAGATAGTGACTAATTTTGGAATCTGTATCGTCCTAAGGTGAATAGTTTTATTTGCAATGATGATTCCAGAAGCAAACGGACATAGTTTTTCTTCACATTTTGAAGTTATGATACTGATAAATAGGAAGGAGCTTGATATTTATCGTTTAAAGAAGATATAAACTTTTATATGGATAGTTATATGGAATATGGTAGCTGCCACCGCGCGTAAATATCTTTATATTATATATTCTCTGATATTTGTGTTTAATGAAGCTAATGTTGCATCGTTGCAATACCGTCTCATATTCGCTTCTGTGTCACATAACAATAATTCACAATTAATTCGTGTAACGTACTAAATTCTCTAATTCTTTTCAGAAAGGATTCATTTTATTATCCACTTTTAGAAATTCCATATTATGCACATCATGTTGGTAAAAGCTAGAATAATTTTTTCGGAAACAAATTGCAATGTGTCTGTTAGTCAGTGTTCTCACTTAGAGACGTTTCAAAAGCTCCTTATTTTGATCTGATTTGTTCTAGTTTTGCATTGTACGATTATAAATATAATGGAATATCTATACTACAGAAACTAGACGAGTTTTCTTTCTGATGGAATGTGTCCCAAGCTGTTGTAATTGATATAAGTTGAATATCTGAGATATAGTATAGGTATAAAAGTGGTCAGAATTGCAATTTAACAAAATTCAGTGTATTGACTAAATCGTTTCTCTGATATAACATACGAATCGACTTTATACAAAGAACTTCAAAGACAATCTCAACGGTTGATGTAATTTCGAATATGACATGCAGCTTTTAGCACAAGGAATCTAATTAGAGATTTCTGTTTAAGACGTCCCAAGTATATTATGCTGTGATCGTGAAACTTACGTGCAAGTAGCTGAGCACTCTAATGACAAGCGTACATTTAAGGCATTTCGCCGATAGTTTTAAGGATATTATGTCTGATAAGTTTCTAAAGTGCTAATGATTATTTAATTATGTTGCTTGTTTTCAAAATAGACATAAAGTGTAATCATAGGAAAGGTTAGAAACAGAAAAAAAGAAAGAGTAGATCTATTCGTTATCCTATTCAATACATGCAACAGAAACGAAATTTTGTCATTTTTGGTGTATCTCCATGCTGCCTATAGTGTGAAATGGAAAGAATACCGAATGAGAGAAAATGCATTTCGTTAGCATTTTAGATATCAATTAGTTTCTATTAGACGATAAAAAGAGATCACTGATGAACTTTATCAAACTCTGGGTAATAGAACGTCTTGGTGTCGTCTGTGCCTCGATATATATTGAATATTTGGAAGGCTTAGAAATCTGTTCTTGCGCACAGATTGAAAGTTGGAGCGAAAAATAGATTAGAATGTTGCAGTTAATTTGTATTATTTATTTAAAATGCTATCATCTTACTATTATCATCTGCAGGAAGTACTAAACTGACGATCCATCGCTTACGGCGACATTTCGAGTTTTACCGATCAACGGAACAGACTGATCGTGAAACTTACATGCCTGTGGCTGAGCGCTCTACTCACACGCGTACATTTAACGTATGTCTCAGGGGGTTTCAGCTTGACTCGATAATGAGCTCAATACTTTTATAATTAATCTAAGTTTTTTTACCGGAAATAAATAGTATGAAAATATATTTGCAGTATATAAGGAATAAATTCATAAAATGTTATTGCACGCTCCAAATATTAAAATTGTGCAACACTTGTCGCTGTCGGCGAACATGATAATTATTCCTTCCAGATATCAATTGCAAATCAACACGTTAACGACGACAAAACGACGCATAGGACAATGTATATTACACCATTCGTAATTGCTCTTACCTCTATACTATCAGTGATAAAAACAATTCGTATAATGCAGCATGAAGAATGATGGCACAGAGACAAACATTTAATTTCATTTTTTGTTTTCTTTTTTTGTTTGTCACAAAACTGCAACTTCAGTCAATGCTGCACAATACAAATAAAATTTTGGCATGCTAACTCAAGTTCATTACAATACTTATGTGGTTGGACCTTGGTTTATAAGTCCTTGATGATTTAGTTAGGAACTATTACATATTGAATCACATTTCAAGCACAACGACTCTACATCGGCCCTGGATTTCGGCTTTGGCACCTTTATAAAAAGTCATTATTATTTAGCCCGCAACAAACGGGGCAACTCTTATGTATTGCAACTTTTAACCTATATCAGCGGACGTACAGTTATCTTTTTCCATTGTAGTAACCAACTTACTTCATAAAATTGCTGTTAATATATATTTTAGTAAATTAAGTACCGGGTAAATATGATGGTTAATAATTGTATTGGTTATGAAAGCCCTGTAAGCTTGTGATAAGTGCACGATTCTGATTATTTACAATATCATCAATAGGAACCACGTTAGTAAATTTGAATACAGTTGTAAAAGATATCGTGGATAACTAACTGAAATATTTTGCGGAGTAAATAATGCAGAACATCAATATTTCTGCGTTCTTACGGACAACTGAGAAATGATCATCTTCGTAAGAATTGTATTTTGCTTATTATACAGAAATATTTATAAACGAAGTTAATGGCGCCAGGAATTATGACTGAATGTTTATTGAGACTTAATCCAGTTAATAAACAATGCAAAGTTAAATGTACGCTTGGCTTTATGCATCATTTCTAAAATTAGTTATAAAACTGCAGACATATTTATATTTTTATCAATGAATTATGAGTGCATAATATGCTTATCGTTTGTCAATCATTTCATATAATATTATTAATATTATTAGATATGTATTTGCCATTATTTGATAGTTTGTCAATTTTGAGTCATATGTATGTGTTCCTGACGATTCCATGTCTATATCCTCCGCATATGTTATTGCACTGTGTTGACAATATATTACTTGTCCGTACATCTGCTTCGCCGTATATGTTTTTGTGACAGTGTATTTGATCACTAATGAAATATTTCAATTTATATAATAATTTGACGATGTATATACTACATTTCTTTTTTACATTTTAAAACTTGGATGTGATGTTGCACTAATCATGCGTGTATATATTTGCGTTTACTACGTTGGTTTGTTTACGACCAAATTACTGATATATTTTTTTATATACTTTTTAGAATATTTAATCCTATTTCAACATTGTAACATGTATAGAGCATGAAGTATTATTAAATATGTCGCTTTTAGAATACGTTGTGCATCATTTCCAATATTCATAAACACACACATGTATATAGACTTGCACTCAAATACACACTTATACGCATACACACGCACGGACACACACAAAGATACACACACACATACGCACACACACATATATACATATATATGCTATATCGCTTAGACATAAATATATTAATAACACGTTGTTAGAACGAAATATGCGTACACTTGAAAACAAAGTGAGCACAAGTAAGAAATTCAAATGATAAAGAAGTAAAAAAAATAATATCAAGAACTGCATTAGATTAACGATGCTTCTGCTATAAACCACAATAAAAAATGAGCCTCTAAGTAGTACACATACCCATAATAGTAGAAACGCCCGTGAGGTTATGATGTTCATGATGCAATTTATCATTCATTGTCATCTTATTTTCTCTCTCTCTCACTTTCTCTCTCTCTCTCTCTCTCTCTCTCTCTCTCTCTCTATCTATCTTTCTATTTCTCACTCAGCCAAACATGGGCTGAGAGAAAGTTATCTCTAAAAGGCCGGGCGGAGGTGGCTAATGTGTATATCGCATCAGTCATCGATTACCGCCTGACCGTCGTGCC
>NC_068985.1:91007849-91009708 GCF_001194135.2 Octopus bimaculoides
ATATATATATATATATATATATATATATGTGTGTGTGTGGGTGTGTGTGTGTCTGTGTGTGTGTGTGCGTGCGTGTGTGTGTGTGTGTGTGTGTGCACGTGTTAGTGTGTCTGTGTTTGTTCCCAAATCCTTGCCATACAACAGATATTGGTGTGTTTACGTCTCCGTAACTTAGCAGGTCTGGAAAAGAGACCGATAGAATAAGTACTAGGCTTACAGAGAATAAGTTTCGGGGTCGATCTGCTCGACTAAAGCTGATGCTCCAGTCTGGCCGCAGTCAATTAGTCAAATGACTGAAACAAGTAGAAGAAAGAATATATATATAATTGTGAAACATACACACACACACACATACATTTACACACACACAAACACACACACATACACACACATACACACACACATTAACACATACCTATATATATATATATATATATATATACATATATATATATATATATATGATAGAAGGTGTGAAAATGCAATTTTAAAGATATTTATTCACTTAACCGGTTTCATCTTTTTAGAAAAAGATTCTCAAAAGTAAAATATAAAGCCATTGTATTATTAGATCTTTGAGAATAGTAGAAAATGTTAAAAAACAGTTTGAGTATTAAAATACATATATACATTCTTTGATGATAATAAGACGAATATATTTAAAGTATAACGCTTTGTATGAGCTTTGTAGTGTTACATACTGATTATCACAAACGTATTGAAATACATATATACATTCTCTGATAATAAGACGAAAATGTTAAAAACAGTGTAAATATGAAAATTCATGTATGGAAAAATACATATACATAATCTTTGATAATAATAGATGTTAGAAACAGTTTAAGTATCAAAATACATATATACGTTCTTTGATAATAATAAGAAGAAGTAGAATATGTTTGAAACAGTTTACAACATTGTTATAACAAAAATGATTTGGTAAAATATGTATATATATACCCAGGAAATATATTTAAGAGTTCGCAAAAAGTTGAGGAGGAACTGACCTAGCTTTTTTTTCTTGTGTGTATTGCGAGAATGTTTGCTGTCTTAAGAGACAATACGACTGGATAGCTGGGGTGGGAGGAAGGAGGAGTAAAAAGGGATTTTTTTGAATTTTGGTTGGTCTGTGAGCTAGTCTATCATGGTTCACTGGTTTTTGGAACTGGTTTTGTGCACATCTCTATGTGTGTGTGTGTGTGTGTATATATGTGTGTTTGCGTCCGTGTGTGTGTGTGTGTGTTTGCCGTTTTTATTGGTCCCAGAGTTTATTGTGGAATGTGTATATGAGTATGTGTGTGTTTTATCTATGGTAGGATGGTATGTGCATATGTGTGCACGTTTGTGTGAGGGTGTATGTGTGTGATTGGTATTTGTTAGGGTGTTGCGTGTGCGCATGTGTGTGTATGTGTTTGTTCGTGTGTGTGCGTGTGTGCGTTCGTGAGTGCGTGTGTATGTGTGTTTGTGTGTTTTTTGTGTCGGTGGGGATGTTAGGTGTGTGTACGTGAGAGTGTGCGTATATTTCTTTGTCTGAGTGTGTATGTGTTGTTTTAATCGTCGTTGTGGTGTGTGTGTGAGAGAGGAACCGTATGTATGTGTGAGGGTGTGTACGTATGTGTGCTTATGTGTGTGCATGTATGTGGGCATCTGTGTGTGTGCGTGGGAGTGTTTTTTTGTGAGTGTGGGAGTGTGTATGTGTCTCTCTGTCTGAGTGGGTGTGTTGTTTTAAATATCTTTGTGGTGTGTGTGTGTGTAAGCAACCGTATGTGTGTGATGGTTCATATGTATGTGTATGTCTGCATGTGTGCGTGTGTGGCATGTGTATATGAGTATGTGTGTGTTTTATCTATGGTAGG
>NC_068985.1:91011127-91012280 GCF_001194135.2 Octopus bimaculoides
AAGCAACCGTATGTGTGTGTGATGGTTCATATGTATGTGTATGTATGTATGTGTGCGTATGTCTATTTGTGTTGTGTGTTGGTGGGGATGTTATGTGTGTGTACGTTAGTTTGTGTGTGTACGTTAGTTTGTGTGTGTCTCTAAGTATGTTTGTGTTTGAATTGTCCTTGTGGTGCGTGTGTGTATGAGGGAGCAACTGTATGTGTGTGCATGAGGGTGCATGAGTGTGTGAGCATGTATGTGTGTGTTGTATTTATCAGGTGTCCTTTTACGTTGGGTTTATCCAGGTGATGTGTATGTGTGTGCATGTGTGTTCCGTGTATGTTGGTACTGGGTATGCGTTTGTATGTTTGTGTATGTGTATGTGTGTATGGTTTATGTAGTTTCATGGTGTATATGTGTATATGTGTGTGTGCTCTGTAATTGTGAGTGATTAGTTTTGTTTGTATTGTTAGTGCAGTATGTGTGTATACGGGTGGGTGTGTTTGTGTGAGTGCGTCTATGTGGCTTGTATTTGTCGGGGAGGTGTGTCATTGTGTGTGCATGCTTCTGTGCATGTGTGCTTGTGAGTGTTTGTTGTGATTGTTGGGATTGTATTGTGTGTGTTTTTCTTTTGAGTGTGTGTGTGACATTTTTACTGGGGAACGGGCGTATCATGTTTGCATGTGTGTGTACATATGTATGCAAATATGCGTGTGTGAATATGATTTGTGGTTGCTGGAGTGGTGTGTAGGTGTGTGCATGTACCTGTTTACGTATGTGTTTATGGGTGTTGGTTGTGGTTGCTACAATTGTATTGTAAGGTTATATATGCATGTGTTTTTTTCTTGAAATGTATGTGGGTTTGTGCTCTAGTGTGGAGATATTGTGATTGTGTGTGTGTATATATGCGTGTAAGTGTGTTGGTGTCGGAGATTTGCATTCTATTTGTGTGTGTGTGATTTTGCGTATCTATGTGTCTTTGTTTTGGGTGTGCACCTGGGGAGGGGGCTTATGTTAGAGTATGCTGAGCTGTGATCTGTATTTTTGAATAAGATTATTTTCCCTATTTGTTCGTGTTTGGTCAGTGGTCTTGTCTGAGCATTGGTATAATGGGAAAACTAGGAACTTGGGGGACTTGTTTTGGGAACATAGATAAAAGTGCCCACTGAGT
>NC_068985.1:91012578-91014845 GCF_001194135.2 Octopus bimaculoides
ACTAAAATTCACTCCAATTCCACAATACCGCAACTTAAGTGAAATACAGGATAATGTCTCCCACTTTTGTAGAAAATTACGCCTCACAGAGGAATTTTTTGACAAAGAAATCAATAACGACGAATCAATGGTTCGTAACAAGAGCAATTATAATCCCATAAAAGGTAGAAACAAAATATTGGACAAATTTTGTGAGTACATTTCGAACTTTCCATATAATGAACTTCCACAACCTAAACCCAAACCCAACACCAGTATAAACGAATGGAAAATCATCCATGTGTTACGAAACAATCATGACACCACAATCAAAGAAGCAGATAAGGGTAGCACTGTCGTCTTTATGGATACAGAACAGACCAAATTAAACACACTCATTTGCCAACATCGAAGCAACTTAACAGAGAAATGCGACTACATAGGAAACTTTAATTGCAAAACCAGCAACCTCTATGGACTTCCAAAAATCCACAAGAGCAAAACTATTTGTGAATCTTGCTAAAAGTCCACTTCAACCTGCATCACTGTACCACATCACACTGATCTCAAACTAAGACCAATTGTGGCTGGCCCAAACTGTGAAACACACACATTAAGCAAATTTATCGATATCCTCTTGAAACCAATACTTCACCACATACCAAGTATTGTTAGAGATGACCTGGACCTACTAAATCATCTACCCAAACATACCGATAAAGACATTTTCATTGTTTCCTTTGATGTAATAAATCTTTACAGTACGATCCCACAACAATATGGACTGGAAGCCATTAAATTCTGACTAGAAAAATACCCCATTGAGATCCCAGAAAGAATAAAAAATGAATTCATCATCGAGGGCCTTAAGTTTATCCTTCAAAACAATTTTTTTAATTTTAATGATAACACCTACAGACAGGTATCAGGGACTGCAATGGGGACTAAAGTTGCCCCTACATATGCAAACCTGGCGATGGCCTACTTAGAATTGCAGATCTACGACAAATCCAAAACTAGATATGGCCTTTCCACCAATACCTGTTGAAGAATTGGAAACGTTACTTGGATGATTGCCTCATCATATGGTCTCACACACTCGACCAACTCTTTGACTTCAAAGCCCTAATCAACAGTGTCAACAATCATATCCAATTTACAATGGAATACAGTCAAGACCAACTTCTTTTTATTTAGATTCTCATTATAAAAATAGGTACCAGTATTGAGACTGATATTCATTACAAACCGACTGATTCCAAGCAATACCTTCTGTTCACCTCCAATCACCCAAAACATACAAAGACAAACATTCCCTTCAAACTTGCGAGAAGAATTTGCACAATTGTCTCTAATTATAGAACTCGAAATAAAAGACTCGAAGAACTAAAGGAAATTCTTCTCGAAAGATATTACCCAGCTTCATTAGTTGACAATGGAATAGAACGGGCCAAGAGAATTGCTAACCATGACCTGCGAAAACCGAAACACATACACGGCACGATAAATAGTCTCCCATATCTCTCAACACACAATCCTAGAAATACAGAAGCTTACACAATAATATACAAAAACATCCCACTACTGAATCAAGACCCACGTCTAAAAAGAGTACTCGCAACCCATAAAATAATAAAAATGAAAAGACAACCCAAATCCCTAAAAAACCTACTCACGAATGCAAAATTGCGCAACACAAGCCCACCACCTATCGTCAAAAAATGTGGTCGTTCCAACTGCAGGACTTGCATCCACCTCATGGAAGGAACAGCATACAGATTTCAGTCGGGACACATTTTTATCATAAAAAATAACTTCACCTGCGCATCCAAAAATTTACTTTATGCCATAAGGTGTGAAGGGTGCCACAAAGAGTACATAGGCAAAACGAGACCACTCCCAGAGAAAGGATGACAGTCCACCGCCAACAATTGAGGGATCCCACCACAAGACAGATACCACTCAGTGGGCACTTAGATCTCTGTGCACAAAACAAGTCCCCCAAATTCCTAGTTTTCCCATTATACCAATGCTCAGACAACACCACTGACCAAACACGAATAAATAGGGAAAATAATCTTATTCAAAAATACAGACCACAGCTCAACATACTCTAACATAAGCCTCCTCCCCAGGTGAACACCCAAAACAAAGGCACACAGATACGCAAAATCACACACACACAAATATAATGCAAACCTCCGACACGAACACACTTACACACCTATATACACACATACAATCACAATATCTCCACACTAGAGTACAAACCCACATACATTTCAAGA
>NC_068985.1:91014945-91015533 GCF_001194135.2 Octopus bimaculoides
ACACATTCCACAATAAACTCTGGGACCAATAAAAACGGCACACACACACCGACACTAACACACATATACACACACACATAGAGATGTGCACAAAACCAGTTCCAAAAACCATTGAACCATGACAGACTAGCTCACAGACCAACCAAAATTCAAAAACTCCCTTTTAACTCTTCCTTCCTCCCACCCCAGCTATCCAGTCATATTGTCTCTTAAGACAGCAAACATTCCCTGAATACACACAAGAGAAAAAGCTAGGTCAGTTCCTCCTCAACTTTTTGCGAACTCTTAAATATATTTCCTGGGTATATATATACATATTTTACCAAATCATTTTTGTTATAACAATGTTGTAAACTATTTCAAACATTTTCTTCTTCTTATTATTATTATCAAAGAATGTATATATGTATTTTGATACTTAAACTGTTTCTAACATCTATTATTATCAAAGATTATGTACATGTATTTTTCCATACATGTATTTTCATACTTACACTGTTTTTAGCATTTTCGTCTTATTATCAGAGAATGTATATATGTATTTCAATACGTTTGTGATAATCAGTATGTAACACTACAAAGCTCATA
>NC_068985.1:91016390-91021225 GCF_001194135.2 Octopus bimaculoides
TATATCATGCTACTTTAATTGCATTTTCTTACCAATCAGAGTTACATTCATTTCCAAACAAGTTTGCGATTCTATTCAATAATGTGTTTTATAGGATTATTTACGTTTATTACCTTCTACGAATATAACATCGTTGCAGCGTTTCCGCATCATGACTCGACATTTTCTCAGTATTACCTTAATAAAATTCACACACATATCGTACGTCTGAATCACAGTAATATAGAAAAAAAATAGAAAAATATTATATCGTGAAAACAAATATAATAAAATATCCTTTAAAATGTTGTCAACGAAATCTATGAAATCGTGAAATTTTTGTAAATAGTGTATACGTAACTTCACTACATTTGTAGATAGTTTACATGATGAAGATTGCTCATCTTTTTATATTATACAACATTGCAATAATCCGTTCAACACGACAATGTAGCGTTTAATAGCGTACATCTGAATATTCTGAAATGTCTTATATAGTCACCAGTTAGAAGAAAATTGATGCATGTAATTATGTAACAAGGAATGACAAAGTTCAATTATTTGCAGATGCAATTTTACACTCGAACACAACATTAAAAGAAGAGTCTTCTTATATCATAGAGATAATATTGTTCTTCCATTTCGGTATAATTCAGTTGTATTTAAATTCAAACGAATGTTACGTTGTTTCTCAACATTTTCCATAATCTTATATTTATTTCCTCTTTTGTTTTTCATTAAAGAAAATACTGCAATTAGAACGCTTAATTCCCAAAGAACTTTCAATAAAAAAGGATTCTTAGTCGACATTTAAGGAGTTTTAATTTATTCCTGTGTATTATTTCTCGATTGTATTCATTCTATTACTGTTTTCTTATTTTCTGATTTCTCTTTGTTTTATACTTCCTTTATTTGTTGTTGCATGATTCAAAGAGGAATTTGTCGCGCTATTTTATTTTTGATCTTCCAAAAACTAAAATAATTGCTACTATGATCATGCTATCCGTACTCAACCTTTGAGAGAATTTTCCTTTCATCAAATAACTAGAAAAACCACGCAATAAACTAAAAGTAATAGCATTGTGTTTATGTGCATTTCTGTAAAACGGAATGGTCTTTATTCTTGCAATTAATATCAAACGAAAACAAAGTTACTGAGGATCTGAAAATGAAACCAAACAAAACACTTCTTTAACATTGCGTGAGCCAAACATTATTTTGCAAAACAATACGTAAAACTCTACAAACACAAAACAAAACACATACACTCAATTATACATCCTACGGATTAAATTTGATATTATTTCAGAACGAAATATCAAATGTACTGGCAGAGATTGATTATGACCAACAAACAGCATCCCTAGTGTAGTTTAATTCCGTTGCTGTAGATTGACTTCTCAAATGATAATTGACTGATCGAGTCATCCTTCGTTCAAATTAATGAGGGTTCTTTAATTTATTCCTCTGCACAATGAATCATACAACGCCTAATAAATAAGAACAGAAATTCGCGTGGAGCGGATAATAAAAAGTTACCATTTGAAGAAGCTTAAGAGAAAAAAATGTTAACTATATAATCATGGTATGGAATGCCTGCTATATTATGCAGATAGAATAATATTCGTGCTGTATTACATTGCAGAACGGCATTTCAAATGCAGCAGCAGCGGATGAACCATGATTATTCAAAATATTAATTGGGAAAATTAATAAGTCACTTGGTAAAGCATTATTCATCTCTTTGATTGGTTGTTCAAACAGTTGGTAATTTTAACTCATATGAATATCTAAAATGATTTTGTTTCATGAGAATTTACACCGGCATATGTGTCTTTGCAATTTAGATGATGCAATGCTGTGACTATAGCAGGGTATTGTTATATATTTAATATAGCCAACAAACATATAACAGACACCCAGATCGTAACGGCAGTATATCTAGGATTCAAAATTGAAAATCCATGCTTCCAGATGTATTACACTGAATAGGAAATTTGTTTAAATGATCTATTAGCAAGTTGGAAATGCTACGATGTTGCCTGACTTTATATAAATAATAAAACAATCTTTAACTTGAACATTTCGTGATTGTCAACATTTCTTACATCAGCAAACTATTAAATACTTTCATACATCCCTTGAATATCAGAATAAAACTTTGAAAATATTTCGAGTATTTTTTCGAAAACTTAATACCTTATTTCAATCTTGAGAATCAATAATAACACATTTTTTGTCATTGAGCATCATGATTGAGATAAGTTATGTGTGCAATTCAAAATATGTATTATTATGTATTTTAACAATGCTATAGATTACTACGACACTATAAAGTATGACAATGGAAAATATAATTATTAAAAGAATATGAATTTAATAATTATTGAAGATGCACTAAACCTAGGTAATAGTGCTAGATTATAATCTTTCAAAAAGATAGCTTTGCAAGAATTGGAAAGTAACGACTTCCATTATATTAATTAGTTAGGTACTAAGTGATATATAAGGTCGCAACACAATCTTTGCAACCATGTCTGCTTTCTCCCACATTCCTAGTCTCATTTCAGCTTCTTCGATCTTCTTGTCTTCTGTATTCGTTAATGTCCCTTCACGATGTTGGTTTAGCGTGCTCCGTTTCTCCACCCCCACCCCCCCAAACACTCAAGCTTCCACTTTAGTGCTATCATAGAATGGCTAGCTAAATTTGGTTTCACAACATGTCGGATCCAGTTCCACCGTCTGTGTCTTATTTCGTTACTGATCTTGTTAATATTTGTTGTCAACTTACTTGTGTCATTTTGGACTCTTTGCAGCCACATGATGTCGAGTATTCTCCGTTAAAATGTAAAAATTGTCGCTGTCCAGTGAGCCTTCTTCATTTTTGTCACTTTCCAGTCTACACACTCTTAATCAAATACTAACTGTACCAATGTCTTAAACAACTTGATTTTGCTTCTTCATACCTTTCTCAGAATGTTGAATGCTCGCTGACTTTTCGATATTCTGTTCTTTATATACTCAGTTCTCGCTACCTTCTTTCTTTAGTGTTGGCTGCAGATACACAAATATTTGAACGACTAACTTCGTCATCTTCGATTCTCACAAGCTTGTTGTCGTACATTAAACTAAAGTTTAAGACCAATCAGTGTGTTACTGTGTGTCTTGCTCTGGGTGTCTGTAAGCCTGTGCACCTTGCCGTGGGTCTATTCCTATGTGGATGGTAGTAACGCTCAATCGACCAAGAAATCAAGAATTGGAAGCATACATTATGTTACTATTATAATATTTTCCCAAAGAATAATTGATTAATCCGTATTTCATATAGATGGATTTTATGTAGAAAAATAAAATGATTTTCTCCCAATATATTACTCTGAAAAGTTTTAAAATATTAAATTACAGTGAAAATTTGCATAATGGATTTTCAGAATATATTATGTAAAACATAGAACATATACAATGTTTATTAACATCACAATTTAAGATATATTTGAGTGCAAGTTTTTTTTTTTGTTTTCTGAACTTCAAATATATGAGTAAAATATAATGTTTTAATGTGACACATAGCTGTTAGAAGAGATTTTTATAAATATCAAAATAAAATATTATATCCATCTAATGATGTATTGACAGTAGTGTTATTTTAAAGTGTAACTTTTGTAGTTTGCAATATTGCAATTTTTAAATATGTCTTTATAGGGAAATATTAACGTAAAATGTTGATGCCTGATAATTAACTTGGATACAAATGTATGAGAAAATATTTGAACAACTGAACAAATAAGTATAGCATTTTAAGCGAGGAATTCAAAAACATTCTAAAATACATGTATCGTACCTAAGCTCAAAAATATTCAAAGCTAACTGAATTTTACTAAGGTATATTTAAAGCTGTTATATTGAAATATATACTTTAATTAAATATTGTTTTATATTTTTGCTATTAATACCATAGTTTGGATATAATATATATGTACATATATCAAATATATATGTATTTTAAAAATGCTTATAGTTATGTAAAATGATGTAATACATTTAGAAATTAATAACAAAAAGACGTATGCATATCCAGGCACACGCGCGCACAATCACCTATATGTGCATATAAGTGCGTACATATGTGTGTGTGTGTGTGTGCGTGTGTGTGTGTGTGTAAAGTATATGTGAGTATATTTGTTTGCGTGTAAAGCATATATTGGCGCAGGTATGGCTGTTCTGTAAGAAGATTTCTTCCCGACTACATGGTACATGATTCCGGGTTCAGTCCCACTGCGTGCCACTTTGGGCGACTGTTTTCTCTTATAGCCTCGGGCTAACCAAAGACTTGTCAGTGGATTTGGTAGAGGGAAAATAAAGGAAGCCCGTCGTATATATATATGTGCGTGTGCATGTGTGTGTGTGTGTCTGTGTGTTTCTGTTTTTGTCCACCCACCATCACTGGACAACTTAGTGATTCGGAAAAAGACACTGATAGAATAAGTACTAGGCTCACAAATAACAAGTCCTTGGTGTCGATTTGTTCGACTAGAGGCAGTACCCGAGCATGGCCGCAGTCAAATATCTGAAACAACTAAAAGAATAAATGAATAAAATAATGTATATGCATATATTTTCTTATATATATAGTAAATCCCCCCACCCACCAAGAAAAGTGCAGAACAAACACAAAATCAACAACGTGAGGACATGCTATATGTAAAGTATTAGCAGACGTTCAACGAAGGAAAGAGCATCTGTGTTATTCAGAAACAGACGAGAGTCTAATAGAAGAGGCAGACGGAGGAAAAACATCTTCGCTAACTATTCACATGTTGTTATATATATATATATATATATATATATATATATAT
>NC_068985.1:91021700-91023039 GCF_001194135.2 Octopus bimaculoides
ATATATATATATTCTTTTACCCTCTAAATTGGTTTAGCCATTACACAGCATCCAGGCTGGGGCATCGTGCCCCCAAAATTTAGTCGAGTGCATGGTCATTTTTCTGATGGTTTGTGCCGAACCGCTAAGATATGCGGATATAAACACTAACAATGTAGGTTCAACAGCGATGGCAGACGCACACATCTATACACATATACACACACGCACAAATATATATATACACAAGGATCTTTTTAATTTTCCTTCTACCAAATCCTTGATTGGCTGAAACTACAGTAGAATATATTTGCTGAAAAATGCCACGATGTGGTACTGAGCACGGAGACTTAAAGTTATGCTTTTAGACATTCATACATACGTATATACATGGTGTGCATGCTTACTTACATGCATACATACTCATACATGTATGCATACATACATACATGCATACATTCATACATACATACATACATACATACATGCATGCATACATGCAAACATTCATACATGCATATATATGCATATATACATGAACATTTCTCCCAAAATATAATCAGGGTATTCACAACTGATAAGACGTGAAGTAGTATCTAAGGCACCGTACAATGAGATCTGTCGGAGGGATAAACCTGAGGGAAAAGAAATAAGAACTCACAGTATGGTAGAAGCCATAGCCAGTCATTATAAGAAGCAGTACTGGTGGAAAGTACTAGTGACAACCTGAAACATAATGTAAACATAATGTAAACATAATAGACCTGACATAATGGTTTGCGAGAGAGAAGAGAATCTGTGTGCAGTTAAGGAAAACTGTAGCACAGTGGATGTAGACGTAAATATTAGCGGAAAAGGAAAGAAAAATGCTCGCTGAAATATTGAGAAATATACAGTTACAATCGCCAGATTACAAGTTCAGGTTTATACCAGTAATTATTGGGTCATTGGACAAGTAGCATAGTGCGTAAGTACCAATCTTCCGAATTTAGTCTTCTGAAAACCAGAAAGGAGAAAGCTGATTCGAGGACTACAAATTCAATACATCACTGAAACTGTAAAAATCTGTAAAACTTTCCAGAGAATTTATCATTAGAGTACATATGAGCATGTCTAGATATACAGCTATATGCTTGAGAATACATACATGAAACAAAACGTAGACATCTGCACATATAGTACCTATACAGGAATACGCTATTGATTTGGTTGAAATTCTAATGAAGGCGATTCCGATCTAGACTAGAAACAGGCTCTTTCACAACTGGAAGGAAATTTCGAAATATGGCTCAATAATGATACACACACACACGCGCACACACACACACACACACACACACACACACACACACACACACAC
>NC_068985.1:91023225-91030228 GCF_001194135.2 Octopus bimaculoides
TATATATATATATATATATTCCTATATTCATATTTATATAAATGGATGTTTTTATTTTACGTGTATTGATATATATCTATCTGTCTGTCACTGCATATGATTGTGTTTTTGTATTTTTGTGTGCGTTCTTTGAGAAAAAGAGACTGAAATATTAACAGAGAGCGATTGAAACACAAAGAAGTCGTAGAAACGTATAATAACGGAATGTACAAATGCAAAATTATATAGATTTTTAAATAATTCCACTCCATACATTTTGTCATACAAACAAAAAAAGAAAATATTCTTATCTCTCTATATTACGAGATATCAACGCAAATTTATTCCGCTGAGATTAACCTGTCATCTAAATAATGAGCATCTGCATTGAATCCATAAAGAACACTTATTGTCATATTATATTGTGTCTTATTAAAATAATTTATTCACATGCATTGTTTGGATGATTACAACACGCTCGTTTAGTTCACATTTAAATTAAGAATTTCTTCTTCTCATTATGCAGATTATTTCATAATAACATTACGATATATTAACATGATTACCATAACTTATACATGAAACTGCACACCTGTTGTAAATGATGTTGAATATTTATTTATGCCAATGTGTACGCATTTAAAAACCATTATCTATCTATAACAATAAATCAAATAATCTTAGCTCATGAACAAGTGAATTAACATTTCATATGATTTGCAGCAATATATAGTCGCATGATCATATCCAGAAGCGATCAGTGTCCATGATTTTGGCATTTATCCTCGGAAGGGTCATATTGGCGTTGTTGGAGTTTCGTTGGAACTGTAGCTGGAGACTAAATATTAAGCAAAATTACATAGATTTTATGAGATGGTTTGGAGAGAGTTGTATGGAGAGAGGTGTTAGTTTGTATCTACTAGATTTGAAACAGAAGAGAAGAAGCAATATCAGATGGATGCATCTTGGTGTAGTATCCTTTTATTTAGGATCTAAAAGTAGGTTTAAAAACATTTTCGTGCTCATCATGCAGAATACTGTGTATAGGAATAACGTCTTTCATTATGCAACCAGAGTATTTCTTTACGGGCTCCATCTTGAGGTTTGCACATGTTTAGGGCAAAAACAGACTGTAAATTGGATGGTGTATAGTTTGATGAATAAACGATTGTGGTATATAATGTGTTTGAACTACTAATTACGGCTTGGAATACTCAACCTGACATGTGGTGAACATTTTTCTTTTCTTCTGCAATTGATATGCTATGTGTTCGCTATTACAGCGAAACCGTTTACCAACAATGTATAACATCATGCATGATGCAACTTTTTCCAGGGCATCACATTTGAAATTGACATTTTGTCTAATGACACCGCTGTGCCTCAAAGAACTAGTTAAATCCGTATGATTTTATGAGATTTCATTCGCTTTTTCATTCATGTTGCCACTTTCCTAGGACAATTGTGTTCATTTTCTTGTTTCATTTTGTCAAATTTAACTATATCTTATATCTATGGAGAGTGGAGGCTAGAATGTATCTTATGGTAATTATCTTTACATCATGAATTACAGTAGAAATTCTCTTTACACTGATATTTAGACTATTAAAAAATATATTCTTCTTTCTTTATTTCACCAACATATTTAAAGAGATTACATATCTAGAAAGAGAAAATTTTAAGGATTCTTTGTGTTGTATAGCAGTTGCGGATAAAAGGGATCGGATGCTGGTTTCAGATGTATCACATACTTGCGAAAGCAAAATCCCTAAGATATTTTCGAGCCTTTTGTCCTTGAATATAAGCTGTTACCCTGCTCGTTTCCTTTGAAAATGAGTCACTGTATTCTGGTATTATCCTACATATCCTATCAGTTTATCCAATGCATATTTATGTTTCAAACATATCTGAGTTTCCTGCTGAATATATATTATCATTTTCGTTTCATTTCCCGTTTGGACACATCATTATCTCCAACATTATATATTTCCTCTGTAAAGAGGGACCACGCAAGTATTGTTTGCCAGTTCCATAGTAGGACGTGGTAACAAGCTTTTCATGTTGTAAGCCCGTCCAATTGTGATAATCCTGACACATATTTGTCGATCAGATTAATAGCACAATTACGATGAAAAAACGCAGCACCACGATTCATATGCGTACGAGGTTGCTTGCAACATTGTAATCCCTAATTTCAATGACATCTATTGGATGCCATGCCGAAAACCAGGCGTATATGTTCTCTGTAACTTCACGATTAATAATTGCTTTTATTGCCAAAAGGCAAGGCTGCAAACCAAGTTGTTACTGCTTACGCCTTTCTATATCGTTCCACTCCCTCGATGATTTGGTGGCATGTATACAATTTTGCAGAAGCTCTGTCAGGTCATGAGTGGCAAGTTACTTTTCTTATGCTAAATTCTGTCATCTTTCATATATCAATTTCATAGCTATCGCAAAATCTAGAAAGTAATTTTACATTCTATAATAATCCTTAACAACAGTTTGTGAACTTCTCATTGGCACATTGCATAAATACGCAACCAAGACGCCGGATCAAATATTCTTGCTCCCGCGCTAGAATAAAAATGCAAATGAAAATTGTTTATAGCAAAACCTAGCTACCATACGAATACGAATTTTGTTTTATATAAATCCAGATATGGTGACACATCAAGCTGAATATCATATGTGAGTCATCACAATAGCTACATACACCTCGGGTGAGGGCTTTGTGCATGATTTTGGTAATGGATCAATTCACTGTTAGAAACATTATCATAATTTCCGGATGTAGTACATTTAGCATGTTACCGCTTTATATTTGGGATGCCGCAACAGTCATTAACCTACAAGATTGATGGTTTTCATTGGAACTCAAGGGAATGATTGATACGCATGTGATAAATTGGTTACTCTTGTCGTGTTTGCCAATTTTTATCGTTAGAAATGCATTTAATTCAGTAATTGCGAAGGCCTGTATGTTTCGATACCTATGAATGGTGAAGCAAGACAGTATTGATCACTATTGATGAAATTTAAGTGGCCGTTATCTGCACCACACGCACATAATCACTTTCTAGGATGTGTGCCGAGAATTTGGATCGTGTGTTTTCTGTAAACTGGATGTAGCAGGGAATATAAATCCACATGAGTTCACACAATTACTTTACATGGTATTGTATTTATATCTTTCAGATATACATATAATAACATCAATTGTTTCCGACAAAGTAGATATTGAATAGTTTCAAAGGGAAGTATAACGAAACTGATAGCAGAAATTATAATTCGTCGACTAAGTATAAATCTTTCCTTCACTGAACATCTGGTTCTTCTCTATTCATTTTTTGCACATTGTACATGAAATAGCATAATTCAGACATACATCGTCTACAGGGGGATTCATTTTCTATCTTTGGCTATTTAGAATTGGATTTGAAGAGCAGCTGATCTAATCAATTAATGACTAAATGATGGTAATGTTAAATTTGAGAGCCTACATGTCAAGTGTATGTGTATATATATAAATATAGACGTACGCACACGCACACACATACTTATATATGTATTTTGTACAAACACCCATGAATACAAATATGCATAGTCGCTCAACGTCACTTACATACACTGATACACATCAACTTGTATATTGGATGTGCTTCTAATTAAATGGCCAAAAGTGTATTATGCTAACGATGATCCATTATACAACTTCCGGGTCTGGATCAGAAAACCTCATGTGCTTCTAACATGTCTGTCATATACGATTATGTGAATGACAATTTGCGTAGAAGACAGTTGCAGAAGGAGGAAACAGACTCCCCGTCTACTCCCCCACAACTCGTGATTTATTTAAAAACCTAGAAAAGTCATCTGTTAATTTACACATTTGCTCAATAGCAATACGCTGTCTTTTAAATTGGTTCAAGGCTGCTGACATCACATTTCTCTGTGAAATTCCTTTTGCAGACAAATATTGCTTTAATCAAGATATGCAATGATTTTGAGTCAGTTTTGATTATTTTCATTTTATGACTTCAGGAAATATCAAAATATTAATTTATTTAGTTATCTTTTACTAATCCAATATAAGTATGCAAAAGTTAAATTAGAATATAAACTTGAACCATTATGTTCAGTTCACTGAAACATTGATGCAAATAATATTTTGTCGCTCTCTCACGGAACCTTTATTTTGCCATATACGTTCATACAACTTAAAGCTGATCAATAAATTTCTGCATGTCTTGAGATCTTATATTTTAGAAAAACGAAGCTGTTAGAGAATATTTGCGAAGTGTTGTGGAATATTTAGGTTCACATATAATAATAAAGAAGAATTAAAGTGATATCCATGCAATATCAACACCCATCATAAGATATTAAGTAGGGCGAGTAGGAGTAACCACACAAAGAAAGGAAGGTAGATAGATAAACAAGGAAGAGCAATTCGTTTGTGATATTTTTTCTTCGATTTTTAATTGTCACAAACATGTTAAGTTTACTATTGCAGAGATATTTAGTTTGACGCATATTATAAGGGAATCAGGAATGTAATTATTTACATTATATACATTTGACGGATATTTGGTCTCTTCTTAATTGTTGTTAACGCAACGTTTCGGCTGATATACCCTCCAGCCTTCATCAGGTGTCTTGGGGAAATTTAGAACCTGGGTTCTCATTCCTAAGGTATTTTTCGTTGGTGTTATTATCACTATTATTATTCTGGTCACTGACTGGAGTCGAACTAGGAATCTTGGTGTTAGTAGCCCGCGCTCCTAACCACTACACCAAAATATATTAATAAGCTATATAATTCACTCCATAATTGCCCACGGGCATGTGGTGTAGTGGTTAAGAGCGCAGGCTACTAACCCCAAGATTCCGAGTCCGATACCAAGCAGTAATCTGAATAATAATAATAATAATAACAACAACAGTTTTGAAATTTTCCCAAGACATAATTCCTCATCTCTTAAATATAGAACAGGAATGCAATTGTTGTTTGAATGTAACTTAAGTTGGATTCATTTCTAGTAGCATTCAGCAGCTTCACATCCGTAATTGATATTATTTCAAATATTTTCTGAAACAATCCAGCTTAGCAATTTAGATATATGAATGGTAATACATTTATTTATTTATTTATTTACAATACAGGAATTACGATAATATTTAATATACATCTAAATAAATTCTGAAAGTAATTTCATCGCAATTCGCTACTTCATGAATGATATGCCCTTTGTACCCCAGATCTGTTTCATACATACATACACACCCTCCCAGCTCGCCTCTTCCTTTTCTCTCTCGTTACAGTTTAAATCAGCGACAGTTAGGAGAATACGCTGATGACTGTATTTTTGCCATTTTTACAAATTTCAACTACCATGTAATGATGTGTCTCTATTTCAGCGGCCGGCCTTAGTGTCAACATCAAAGTGAGAAGGTGTTGCTGCTTATGAAACAAATCCTAACTGAAGCATAAATACAACACGTGAGGCCAACATAATCGAAAGGGTGAACAGAACGAAAGAAAGTCATTTTATTTATCTGTGAAGTTAAAAAAGAAACATACGTTTTCACGTGGATTAAGCCACACTACGAACAAGGTTACCTGCAGAGGCTGAAATGACAACTGATGTTACTCCGCCTAATGAAGGGATAACCTGCATGAAAATTATAGCGCAGTCAAAATATAATGCAAGAAAGCGTGGTGAATTAACTGAAAGATATTAACGAAATGAAAATAGTTGCTCGATTTCTAAAATATAAGTAATAGTCGTGCATCGGTACAATCGTTATTAATATGCCACAAGAATTGAAGAACTCCATTTAGGTAAACAAAACATTCTA
The DNA here is from genome assembly GCF_001194135.2 of Octopus bimaculoides. Classification (NCBI taxonomy): domain Eukaryota; kingdom Metazoa; phylum Mollusca; class Cephalopoda; order Octopoda; family Octopodidae; genus Octopus; species Octopus bimaculoides. Next base: position 91,029,067 of record NC_068985.1, read on the forward strand.
CTATTACTGAACAGTGGCATTCGAAATCAAGTGAGACTTCCACCGATACACAATGAGTTTATGTAGTAAAAGGAGATTAGAAAACATCATATAAGGGTATGATATATGTATTCTGATATAACACACAATAACAGTGATCAGCTTCTTATTGTATGAAGTTCAACTCTCTATAGGAAATTATTATCATCGTATTTGCTGGATGATGAAATGAGATCCAAAATTAATCTTCTCTATAGCAGAATGGTGCTGTGAATTAAGCCCATTTACATAAATTAAATAATCAGGCAGTACGCTTGGTTTAATCATGCGTTAAAAGTACACTTCTACAAAGACAGTTTTTGCTGCAGTAACACTAATATTATGAAATGGCTTGGATATTGTTGTTTTTCTATGGATGAGACTTCATATTCACTCACCGGAATGAATTGCTTCTAAACAGCAACGGATTTTTGACCTGTGAGGTGAACTACATTTCGTTATAGTTAGTAATGCATAAGCTTCTCAAAGATTAGCTTTTCTTTTCCAGTAGCATAGTTCACTGTGTTAAAAGAATTCAAAATTTGTTTGTGGTTGGAAGAAATGCTCTGTATTTCGTCTGAGGAATCTATGAGGCACTGAACAAGGTCGTAATTATTGTTCTTGCATATGACTAAGATATAAACAAAATTAACAGCTCATTAAAACTGATTCAAAGCTAAAAATGAAGCTGCTGTTTATAATACTGTGAAATCCGATTAAAATATCACATGCTGTATCGATTTCTAAATCAATATAACACGCTATATTATTTTAATCAGTTTTATCTTTAGTGTTCTTTAGGTTTGTAATATTCACAAATGGAGTTGTTTTTAAGCAGTGTAGTTTGGTGCCTGTCTTATAGAGTCATGTTAATGAGTACAGAATATTTAACAAACTTATGAATTGAAGATAATTATATGAACGACTACTATAGTTATTCTATTTTTTCTTTCGTTCTTTTATTTGTTTCATTCATTTGACAGCGGCCATGCGGGAACATCGCCTTTAGTCGAGCAAATCAACCATAGAACTTATTCATTGTGAGCATGGTACTTATTCTATCGATATCTTTTGCTGAACCGCTATGTTACGGGGACGTAAACACACCATCATCGGTTGTCAAGCGATGTTGGGATGAGAGACA
>NC_068985.1:91030238-91033125 GCF_001194135.2 Octopus bimaculoides
ATATACATATATATATATATATATATATGTATTTATATATATGTATCGACTACCAAATCCATTCACAAGGCGCTGGTCATCCTGAGGTTATAGTAGAAGACACTAACCCTAACCCCATGCGGTTGGGAAGCAAGCTACTTACCACACATCCACTCCTGAGCCTATGAATTGAAAATAATCATATCAACATCAATTGTAGTTATTGTATGCTTACGATTTTTTGAGAAATGCTTTCTAGTTTCCGTTGTACGAATTAATAGCATCAACAAATAAATGAAAAGTTGACTCTATAACCATTTCGGCGATAGGCATATGTTTGATTAGAACTAAATGTTTATGATTAAATTGCCAAATGTTTTATTCTGACACTTATTAGTTTAAAAGCTATACGAGGCATATTCGCCTTGAAAAACAAATGAACGCAAGGACCAAGTTAATATATAACAATTGAACCACGAAAGAAACATCCATTGCTTAATAGCAAAGTACTGGAATTATTGACACACACACACATACACACACACACACACATTAATATATAGGTACAGACGTGAATGTGCGTTAATAAACTTGCCTAATATCTACATGTTTCCAGATTCAGTCCCATCGCGCGGTACCTTGGGTAAGTGTCTGTTACAATAGCCTCTGGCAGACCAAGGCCTTATAATTGAATTTGGTTGGCAGAAACTCAAAGAAGTCCGTCGTATATATATATATATGTATGTATTTAAATGTATGTGTGCGTGTTTGTGTGTGTGTGTGTGTATGTGTGTGTGTGCGTGTTTCTGTGTGCCAGAGTTTGTTTACCACCACCGCTTGACAAAGCGTTTTGCCGTGTTTATGTTCACGCAAATAATGGTTCGGTGAAATTTAAAGACTAAGAACCAGCATTTTAATAAATAATTGCTGGGATCGATTAATTGGACTCAAAATTCTGCAAGGCGTTGCTCCAGCATAGCCGCTATTAAATGACTGAGACAAACGTAACATAAAACATAAAATATATATCTACAATGACATGGCTTAGGCAAGATTTGTCATAAACTGGATTTCTGAGAGTATATCTGAATTATAAGAAAATAACGTGGCCGCTATTAGATACACTCAGGGAGAAAATTTGTTAGGGATGCGTGCACGAAATCTTTCCCAGTAGCTTCAAGTTGGAACGCTAGATGTATTTATGGCTCTATGCGATTCTTGAATAGCGAGTTATCACAGCCAGCGTGTTTAGGTGAAATCGGTCACCACTGCCTTATACGAAAACACATGTCCATTTGAGATGTACATATACAGCAATAACTTTTGATCCTAATGATATGTTATACTTATATTAACTTCTATTGAAAATAACAGCAATTTATTCAGTGGAGCAGCTACATGTAATATACACCCAAAGACAAACTTACACACATATGTAGAAGAACAAATAGCAAGAAATACCATTAGCAACTTATTCATCCTTTTCAATCGATTCATTATCATAAGTTTATACAGCCCACTCCACAACACAGGGTCGTATAAGCCCAGAAACAACAAACAAAAACGAAGCTAAAACTTATGTGAATTATATGGATTATCAATTTTCGAATTGCCCAGTCATGTACAGAGATTCTATAGTTTCGGATGCGTCATATCTGTTATAATACATAAGCTGTTCCCCTCTAAAAATAATAAAATAAGATAAAGTGCATCGTATCAGAAAAATGATTTTGGAAATTATTCTAAAATTTTCTTTGTGCCCGGGAGAATAGGATTAGAAAAAGAATTATTGTTTTTGATTGTAGGAGAAAAAAAATATAGGTTATTTGCAGATATAATGCATGATAACATTAGGAGTGTTTGACAAGTTAAGATGAAACGAGGTTATCTTGGCTAAGGTTCCATTCGCACAGTGCTGTAAAAAATTACCGATGTTGCTATCTTGAGGTGTTTCTGAAAATATGTTATTTTTTCTATCTCTCTCCCATCCCCTCTCACCCCACCCATCTCTCTCTCTTTCATTGTTTTTCCGTTTTTGTTTTACCGAGAAGGGCGAAGCCTTTTTTTCTTCTCTCCATAAATAATACGTCAAAAATATTGCTATAGTTTTATATGGTTTTGAAGAGAGGAATTCTGCAGGATATTTTCACGGCCCTGTATCGCATTATTATTAACATCGGTAAATACTGGTCTACTTGCATGCCCGTACCAATTAATTTGGTTATCATTTCTAACATCTTACTTGTTTTTATAGAACTGCATCTTACTATTATATTTCTTGTTTGATAGTTTTAGGTGCAGCTATCTGAAGGGGATGTGTTTATCGGTTACGTAAAATAAATTTCTAGAAATGTTCACGTTTCGCAGCGAAGTGATTGTCAAGTTGATAATATACTGGATTATGTTTCAATATAAGAAGTAGAATATATGTGATTTTTGAAAGTGTATCCATTCTACTGCAAGGGGTTTAAACGCTATTGTAATAAGGCAGGCGCCTTGACGCAGATTCATATCTCAGATTACAATTTCGAAATCAAGATAAGATTATTGGTTTCAAAATACTTAAAGCTATATTTACGTGCGTTTATACTTACACATATATATTTGTTCCTTTTCTGTGTGTATATGCACGTTGTCGTGTTTGTATATGTGTGTGTATGTAGCTGTGTGTGTATATACTTTATATATATATATATATATATATATTTGTGTGTGTCTTTGTATATATATTTATATATAGTCATATATGCACATGTACGCACACCCACACACCTAAATACATACTTACATACAAACATATCTACGTACAAACAAGCATATATGTATGTGTGTGATTTTGTGCATATACCCATGAATGTGGGTACATATGTATAGAAATATAAATATATATATATATATATATATATAT
>NC_068985.1:91033359-91034584 GCF_001194135.2 Octopus bimaculoides
ATATATATGTATATATATACACAGACAATATTGTTCTCATCATTTTCACAATATGATTGCACGCACAGACAAGCGCACTTGCACACATTCACACGATCACAAACATATACACGCAAATATATGTATGTATATATTCACACATGAATGACACGCTGATACATAATAGAGATGCTGGTATACACACTTGCAACATTTCGTCTACATTGCACCTTACATCATATATGGATCCTAATGTCCTGTTATTGCTTATAACATAATCTTGCAAATGTTATGTTTTCACTTACTGAAAACAATGGTTAAAGGGTAAAATCACAATATGCATTTCTTGGACAGGATCTACATTAATCCCTGATCTGATTCATGAGGATTTTATCTGGCTTTATAATTATCTAAATCTAATATAGGGTAAGCGTGGAGAATATTGTATTTAAATAAATGTTGCTCTGTTATTTTAATGAATATTATTTCACCAGTGCAAAATAGGATCTCGTTGCGAACGTTATTTTCACAACGTTTGTATATTCCACTTTACTGGTTTCCTACATTTGTGAAATAATAGACCTGTGCCTTTTGTTTATAATTTGAAATAACAGATACACACATCATCTAAATAAAAAATTATGAGTAAATAGCACTTCAAAACATTTATGTATGTCGTCTAATGTCTACAAAACTTGAAGTCTAGTAACGGACGTCGACTCTTCGATATGTAAATATATTTGTACACAGCAAAATCAATGGCCAGAGGAATATTATCCAAAATCTCGTAATAACACTGAGTTAGTACACTAGCACACCCATTATTAGGATGATTTTTATTATGTACTTATTTCAAAGAAATCATACCACCTGCCAACTAAATCAGAAATAAACACAAACATCGTCATTCTAAATTATTTGTTATTCAAAGATAACGAAAAAGCCTGCAGTAATATAAATCGTCGTATTATTCTCTCAGTAAATCCTTATATTTTTTCGTAAATATTGTTTTTCTTTTCTGTCAGTATTGTATTTTATTTTCACCTTCATATTGTTTTGCATTGCTATGATTCTTAGGATCTATTTTGTCTATATCAAACTGAGTTTACCTCATCTTCTTTTACAAACAAATAATCATTCTGACAATCATCATCGTTTCTATTTAAACACATTCAACACACACACACACACACACACACACACACACACACACACGCACACACACACACGCACACACACACACACA
>NC_068985.1:91034841-91038631 GCF_001194135.2 Octopus bimaculoides
ATATATATATATATATATATATATAATGTCTATCTATTAAGGTCATGCATTTGTTAAAAATTACGAACTTAACATTTATTGCAAGGGAAATATGGTAAAGCGGTAGACTACGGAATTATCAATTGTATGTAATCAACATATGAAAGAAAATAAGACGTACTGCTTCAAATTGCCTACGCTAATAGATAAGACAACATGGCATGGTATGTAAAATACCACCTAACCACCATGTGCAGGATAGAAAATTGCATTGTACAAGCACTAGAGAATGGATGAAACTGAAAGTAGGAGGATAAAGAAATGAATGCATGGAGAATTTCATAGGGATGGGAAAGATAAGTCAGACAGAGAAACATTATGGCTTTGGATTACTAAAAGTGATTTAAAAACCGGAAACGGCGGCTCTAATCTGTGTTTTCCAAGAGCAAGCACTAAGAACAAACTACATAAAATACAGAATAGTCAACACATCAAAAAGTGATAAGTTCAGAACTTCTATACAAAATTGTGAAACCGTATGATATATAAGCAAATATGTGATATTGCACAGACTATTTGCTGTACCCCATATTTGCACCAAGCCAAACCAATGGACATGATAAGACTCCCAATCAGTTAACGTCAGAAACCTTGACAGCCACTGCCTGGTTATCATCATCATCATCATCATCATCAACACTATTACTGTTTTTATTTTTATTTTCATTGTTATCATCCATATTATTATTAGTATTATTATTGTTAATTTGTTTTAAAATATAATACTTAAATCGAATTTAAGGAACCAGCTGTTAGATATTCCCATCTGCAGGGCATTAAAATTGCGCTATTTCTATAAGTTTCATGAATGCCCGCGGTAGAATTACATAATGTTTTGACATTTCTATACAACGCATTTCGAACGTATTTTTTTTTTTTTTTACGTTTTCGTTTCACACCGCAACACGATTACATAGCAATTGTAAACCACCAAGTGTTGTACCCTACCTTAACGTTTTACGAATTTTAGAATAAGAAACGTTTTACCGTTTCCATAGTTAAAACGTGTATTTCAAAGTATACTTATTTGACAGCCTACATCTCAATAAGTCTCGCACAGAAATTACTACTTTTTATATTGCTTTTTTCGCCTTTACAAAAGATGAATTGATATTGAGATTCTAGCCTGAAGTCTTGTTTGTTTTCTCAACTAATAATGAGGGAAAAAATTGCTAAGTACGCTTGAGAAGATGTTCCTGCAACATGATTCTGGCTAATCTTTGAAAATATCGTAAAATTCTACAAAATAGTCACAGTAAGGTATTATTAATTATCAGCATGACTCGCAAAGCGAGGAATCTCGTTACAATAAGTGGTCAACTAAGTAACAATATTTCCATGATAAATGAATATGTGTTTATATATGTATCTATATCTATATATATCTATCTATCTCTCGCTCTTTATACATACATACGTACATTCACGCACACACATACACACGCACACACACACACATACACACACACACACACACACACACACACACACACACACACACACATATATATATATATATATATATATATATATATTGCATGTACCACATACTCGCGTTGTTTTATTTACCCGTGTCTTTTCTTCGGTTTTTGGGTTTAACTATTTACTACTCACTCATACGGACCACTGTCCTTCCGATTGGCATTGGAGTTACCTTATTCATTTAGAGTATTCAATTTCTGCACCTTGATTGTGAATCATTACAATTTTTCATTGACTTTTCCCATTTAACTCGTTTTCCCTCGACCTATCTTCTGTTATACTTCCACTCTCTGTCATATTCGTCTCTCTCTACTTTCCTCTGTCTCCTATTCTGAAGAAGAACTTGGTTCGAAACGTAAAACTCACATTTTTTCCTTCTTTGAGCGTATGTTAAAACATTGCATGTACCACGTCCTCGCATTGTTCTGTCTTTTTCTTATTGTGTTTCTTCCTTTTAATTAGATTTAAAATACACACAATCATGCATATTTATATATAAATGTATACATGTATATACTTTTACATGTGCGTATATATATATATATATATATATATATAATAAATATGTACCCACATTTATGGGTATATGCTACAGTAGCATCTACCCTACATATATATGTTAAGCTTTTACGCCTCCATCTGTACTTAATAGACTTTGTTTCTTCTGAGGACATCCACATCCATACTGTCAGGTCATTGAAGAATTGTCGACCTTTCAACCCGAAACCATTGCATTACCTGGTCCTGATAGTGAACGGGGGAGATGTTAAATATATTATAAATTATGCCGTCCCTCTGGGCATTTGTATAATACACGATGTCAAAACAAGTACTAGCCCCTCCAGAATTTTCCAAATGTACGTTATTATCTGTTTCTCAGTATTTCGATGCAGGATATAAATCGTAGCTTTTTCAGCAACTCTCAATAGTTGATCTGTTGCATTGGTACAATTCATTTAGTGTGGTGATGTTGAATCACTTCGAACTCCACTCATTTAAAATGTTTTATGGAGGTAAGCTTCGACCACAGCTGAAATCAGTAATCAGTAATCCACAGTAATCCACAGCATCTTTATCTCAGTCCCTGAAGCATCTTGCCAGTTGTATTCACTTTCTTGTCATCTTGTTAACATGTATATGAAATGTGTCATCATTACATCCAATGATCCTCAAGTCTCTCACTGCATGCGACTCTAGAATCGCAGTTCCTTTGAATAATATATATGCAGCTTGTGCTGCATTTGTGAGCTGAGAGCACAGTACTTGATATAATCCAGTCGGGTACAGCAAGTTAGTTACTTTGTCCAATTATATATTTTATTCAGGTCCTGCTGTAATCATGCAACATGCAACATCATCAGCTTCCTTTATTGCCTGTGATAATTTTCTATCAATGATGCAGCTAGTGACAGTGGCTGTCTGTATGAACATCAGTATGTCTAACAGAGCTACTATAAACAGTAACTGCTCAAACACATTTCCTAGGATGATGCCACTAAGAATTTGTTTCTTTACAGAGAGAATCCTTAGGAAATCGTGTAACCTCTCCCATATTTTCTCTGCTATGCGAATGTCTCGCAACTGATAAACGTCTGCCCATATGATAAACTGATCTACCTCGTTGAATTAAAAGGTGAAGATACAACACATAGGCATTTATGTAATCGAGAATCGGCTTAAAAATCAGTCATAGTGTCGTAAGATTTGTGTGAGATAGCTTCTATAGTAGTGCTGAATATCGTTTATTAAGTCATGTTTTTCTACAAAAGATATCAGTATATTTCTAACGACTTGTTCCGTGGTTTTGGTGATAGGTGAAATTAAAGTGGTGGGCCGATAGCTTTTAGCTTCTGCTCTGCTTCCACCTATTATGGATAGGGCATATATTGCAAGCATTCTTTAAAAACATTTATACCTCAAAAGAGCCCTCCCCCTTTTATTTATTTTTCTAAATAACTAACGTTCTCTTCCTTACTGACTGTAATTATATATATATTAAACAAACATCATTGATTTAAATATAATATTTTAAAGCAGCTGTCATGAATTTGTTTTAAATACGTCCTAAATAATGGAATGCGAAATATTATTAGATCGTATCTTATGATAATCAATCCATTAATTAAATCCTGCGCATTTTGATAAACATTTGATTGAAAATGCATTGTGAAAGATGTTTACAAAACCGAATATTTATATACTGTCTATATGCACATCACTTGAAATCTAAAGCTCTACACACACACACACACACACACACACACACACA